>NC_041332.1:3841762-4019262 GCF_004354835.1 Perca flavescens
TTTTTTCTTTGCTTTTTCTCTAATTTCTTTTCTTCTTCCTTTTCCTTCTCTTCCATCCTTCCCCAACCAATCCCGATAACTCTTTAATTCCACTTAATTCTTTTGTGTAACTGTCTGCTCTTTGTATCACTATGACACCTGTTTTGTTTCCCTTGTCATTGTTTGATGGTATTTGTTGACACGTTTGCTCTGTCTATATCACCAATAGAATTATTTGAAAATGAAAAGTCTGCCACACTGTTCGTAAATACGAACTAAACATGCATTATGTTGCTCTATATCAAGTGTGGACCAAACAATGTAAATTTCATGTAATTTGGATGTTTGTCAAATGAGGATAACTCATTATTGGCATGTGCATGAAGTCAGGAAGAAAAATCACAGTGAGAGAGTGGGCGTGTTCATGACGTTCTATCATGCTGCTGGTACTGAAAGTAAACAAACAATATAAATAAAATGCATAATTAACGTGTATGTATGTACATACTGTATGTGTATGCATATGTATGTGTATACAAACACACTTTTTTATATGCAAACTTATCCGTGCATACTAGTCAAATGTTTGTTTACCTTGTTCAACTTTGTTGTTTTTAGCCATGTGTGTTGTTGTGTATGTACACTGAGAGCAACAGAAAGCCAGAGGCAAATTCCCTGTACGTGTTCATATTTACTTGGCCATTCAAACTGACTCTGATTCTGAAACAGGCAGAGGAGCCAGTATTATCAGGCAGCTGCTATGTCTCTAGTCTTTTTTGGAGACAGAGTTGAACTATTACTGCCTGAGACAGTTGCAATGTAGTGTCGTAATGTAGGTCACTGACCACAATGTGACCTATCTCAATTTACACAGCAAGCTGGGAAATAAACGTGAGTACTGAGAGCAACAAGTTAGTAGACTGCCAAATTGTCACTGGATCTTTCTCTCTCAGTGTGTGTGTGTGTGTGTGTGTGTGTGTGTGTGTGTGTGTGTGTGTGTGTGTGTGTGTGTGTGTGTGTGTGTGTGATAAGAGATCAAAGGAATGGAAAGAAACACGACCATAAATGACAGCAAAACACAATCAAGACAAACATTAGTTCTCATCTACCAAAATCCATTTTATTTGATTTAGATTTTTATATTGAAATGAGATTACCTTAGATAAATCACCAAGCATGTAATGAATTAGATTTTTTTTATTGCTTGACAGTCCTATTTTTAACCGTTTTTTAAATGGTTAGATCGAGAGCCTACAATAAACTTTAATTACAGTACTGAGTAAGCAAAAATCAAATCAAGACCTGGCCATATCCTGTCCATAAAACAGGATACACATCAAATGTTGATCACAACAAATAACTGCCTATCTGTGATACCAAATTTGGTATGCTTACCACATTTAACTTTTGGGGTGTCATCAAAAATGATTTAATATAAAAGCTACTTGTGGATACAGCGTTTGATAGAGAAGACCTGGGAGTTCCTGCTTGTGGCTGCGGCTATCTCTTGTTCTCTTGAGATCATTTGAAACATTTGAGTGCATCTTGTTTTGACACCTACTCTAAAAACAAGAACCGGACCTTTTGAGAAGGATCGGGGATTACTGTTGACAGAGAGGTCAGGTAAGGACAACTGTTAAATATGAACTGTCTTTTTTATAAGTATTTAATACATGTGCAAAATGTCTCATTTATTGAATGTCTGCAGTAATTCATGCACAAATTTTGAGAAAACCAAACAATAAGTTAGTATTCATTAGCAGTAATAACCTAGTCTGAAAAGGACTGAGTCACATTGTGAGTCAAAGCCCACCTGTAACGAAACAAAGACATGGTTTCAGTGTGGAAACCAGTAAGTTTCCTATACATCAAAATGTTTACTGCTGCTTAAGATAGATATATATAGATATATATCTAATGTCATTGCATATTTTTACACAACTAAACTTGGTTGGAGGAATCAAGTTTGCAGCTTAGAAATACATGATAAAATATTAAATATGCACACTTACACACCTCCGTTATTGCCCATGACCTCACATACATCATTTCCCATGATATAAATGAGCAGTGAACACAATAGTTTAATGACATGGACTTAAAAACTCTAAGATGACACTTACTTTGTAATTATCTAACAGAAATCAGCCTCCACAATGAGTACGGACGCGGAGATGGCCATTTATGGCAAAGCTGCCATTTACCTTCGTAAGCCAGAAAGGGAGAGGATTGAGGCTCAAAGTGCACCATTTGATGCCAAGAGTGCCTGCTACTTGGCCGATGTCAAGGAGCTGTACTTGAAGGGAAAAATCATCAAGAAAGATGGTGACAAAGTCACGGTTGAAACCCTGGAAACTAAGGAGGTTAGTATCATAAAGTCAGAGTCAACTGGGAGAATCAATATGATCAGTTCTCATTGTGACAAATGTCCTTTTCCAGGAGAGAGTAATGAAAGAAGCTGATGTCTATCCAATGAACCCTCCCAAGTATGACAAGATTGAGGACATGGCCATGATGACCCATCTCAACGAAGCCTCTGTGCTGTATAACCTCAAAGAGCGTTATGCAGCATGGATGATCTATGTAAGCCAATCTGCCTAATGAGAAAAGAGAACTATTGAAAATTGCTATACTTGTACAAAACATAGAGTTAACTGTTGAATCTCTATGATCACTTTCAGACCTACTCTGGGTTGTTCTGTGCCACTGTGAACCCCTACAAGTGGCTCCCAGTGTACGATGCTGAATGTGTAAGTGCCTATAGAGGCAAGAAGCGTATGGAGGCTCCACCCCACATCTTCTCTGTCTCTGACAACGCTTTTCAGTTCATGCAAACTGGTAAGTCATTAACAGAACAATTTATCAGTATATGAAGTTTCTGTAAATCATAGTTAAATATTTTGTTTTTGCTATAACAGATAGGGAGAACCAGTCTATCTTGATCACGTGAGTTTGTTACATTTACATTTGTAGACTTTGTTCAGCAAAGTTAAATATCTTTATCCAATTGTATACATCTTTGTCTATACCTAGTGGAGAATCTGGTGCTGGAAAGACTGTGAACACCAAGCGTGTCATCCAGTACTTTGCAACAATTGCAGTTGGTGGACCGAAGAAGGACGACTCAAAGGTATTTACTGTATGATTAAAATTCAGGGTTCTTTCTCTATTGAATATTTTTTCAGGGGAAAAGATGAAGTCATTTCTTGACAGTAATTCTAAACCTGGATTATAGGGGTCACTGGAGGATCAGATTATTGCAGCCAATCCCCTGCTGGAGGCCTATGGTAACGCCAAAACTATTAGGAATGACAACTCTTCTCGTTTTGTAAGTATGCAACAATTTCTACCCATGAGAGAGGTCTTGTTACAGATTGCCAATTTGGAGGGACAATAAAAATCCTTTGTTCCAAACAGGGTAAATTCATCAGAATCCATTTTGGCGCAACTGGCAAACTGGCAAGTGCTGATATTGAGACATGTAAGTAATAATACTCATAGTACATACAAAATACTGGAATTGAGAATTGGCCAGGCTGTGTTTTATGAACAATATTTGTAGATCTGCTGGAGAAATCAAGAGTGACATACCAGCTTTCTGATGAAAGAGGTTATCACATCTTCTTCCAGATGATGACCGGCCACATACCTGAGCTGATTGGTAAGCACATTGGTGTTGCACATTTTTTAACCTCTTTTCATATGGAAGAAATGTTCTGACATTTTCATTCTTATTTTGATCTCCAGATTTGGCACTCATCACGACCAACCCCTAAGACTTCCCCATGTGTAGCATGGGTCAGATCACTGTGGCCAGCATTGATGACAAAGTTGAGCTGGAAGCCACAGATGTGAGTGATCTTCACTTCAAAGTATTTAAAAACATTTTTTGCATTAAATGCAATTGCATTTTCCTAAAGTGAATATGTTTTGTGTCGACCTCTTTTGAACTCAGAACGCTATTGATATCCTGGGCTTCACTCATGAGGAGAAAATGGCCATCTACAAGTTGACTGGTGCTGTGCTCCACCATGGTAACATGAAGTTCAAGCAGAAGCAGCGTGAGGAGCAGGCTGAGCCTGATGGCACAGAGGGTGAGTGTTTAATGCCAGCTCAAAGTGAATAGCTTGGGAACAACAGTAACAAGATTCTTAATCACACGTGTGTCGGTTTACATCATGATGGAAATATCTGAACTATTTTCAGAGGCTGACAAGGTTGCTTACTTGCTGGGTCTGAACTCCGCTGACATGCTCAAGGCTATATGCTTTCCCAGAGTGAAGGTTGGAAATGAGTATGTCACCAAGGGACAGACTGTACCTCAGGTAAATATGAATTACCAATATCCTACAATTTAAAAAAACAGACTAATGATGTTACTTTTACTTAATTAATGTAGCAAAGGGTTTATTGTGAATTAGAATACAAAATCAGTGTGTTTTATATTGCTACTTTAAGGGTTTTACACAATGAATGCTAAATACATAATGTAGAGTAATTCTAGGACCGTCTTAGATGTAATCTTTTATTATTATTATTAGATATTTTGTATTATTTACCTCACTAGTGAGGTGCCCATTCAGGCGGATTGCTTGGCCTATGGTATTGGTGCTTTTAGCTTTCTCGAGAATCCCTCATACAATCAACTTAATGCTCACACTGTGCTTCCTTGGGTCCTGAGCGATACACATGCCATGACATAGTTGCGTCACATACCCAAACCACGGCTCCTCATGGTCAGAAACACTTTTAAAATACACTGGTTCAGGGGGGTAAATATCAAGAGCAAACTTTACCATTGAGTGTGGGACCAAGGAAAAGGGCCACAAACAGCTATATATTTATTATGATGTTCAGATATGAAAAATATAGGATATGTTACAATCCTAAATCATTGTACCAATAAATAACTTACAAAGCACTTAAAAATGGGCAACTCAACTGCAGTTCTGACTTACTGTGTCCTACTTCAGAGGAAAACATACTGCTTCCCTGACAGAGAAATGGTACTGGTTACATTGCAGATTAAGATTTTTCCTCACAAAAGTATTCATCATTACACTATGCAGCATGGTTTTGTAAGTATGTAAGTACATTCTGCTGATAATTCCTGTCTTTTACTCTTCACTTTATTAGGAATCGGAATGCAGGATGTTTTGACTAGGCCTAGATCTAACACTGCCAACACATTGCCAGTTAGAGAAAGGCTGAGAAGTACAGGATGCTGTTTTTGTTAGAGTGATTAATCGTTGCATTCACGCTGCTTTCCTTGGTAAAATCATACCACTATGTCAAGTAATCTCATCCGCTCTGTGTAAATGTCAGCGACAGGGTACCTGCCGTTCTTATTATACATCCAAGGTACAGGTAGATGCGGAACCAGACCTTGGGTTAGTTTGTCTGCGGAGGCAGCTGCCAGGAGGAAGAAAGGCTTTGCCGAACACTGTATGGTGCCTGGCTTTTGTTTAATATCTATTGTCGGCAAAAACATCTTGTTAGCGTCATGAACACTATCTTATTAAGATTTCTCTTACTCAAATCCGTTTACATGTGTGTAACATCTTTCGCATATTCATGTCCCCACATTCAACTGGAAAACCGGACGGACTGACTCACTCACACAAATTCCTGCCTTTATTAAAGAGATTAGAAGAAATACCAGAAATCAATACTAATGACTTTTACAAAAAGATCAAATCACATCCTTGTTTTTATTCAGGTGATGAACTCAGTGACAGCCCTGGCCAAGGCTATCTATGAGAGGATGTTCTTGTGGATGGTCGTTCGTATTAATGAGATGTTGGACACTAAACAAGCAAGACAGTTCTACATTGGTGTCCTGGACATTGCTGGTTTTGAAATCTTTGACGTAAGCTTGATTTGAACAATTCAGAATCTGATACTTTTCATATTGCCCTGCGAGAGATTATACTGGTTAATTGTCCCCTCACAGTTCAACACCTTGGAACAGCTGTGCATCAACTTCACCAATGAGAAACTGCAACAGTTTTTCAACCACACCATGTTTGTCCTGGAGCAAGAGGAGTACAAGAAGGAGGGTATTATCTGGGAGTTCATTGACTTTGGCATGGACTTGGCTGCCTGCATTGAGCTCATTGAAAAGGTGATAATTTGGTGATTATATATAATTGTTCTTAATTTGAATAAATGTGTCACTTAAAGAGGCTTTTTGCCTGCAGATTTCCCTCTAGAGCTCCCCCTACAGCTTCGGAATAGATATTTGGCAGCTCCTATGTTTACTTGTGTCGGACTCCTCGCTCGGTCAGTCTGCCGTTTCCTCTTTCTCTGTTCCTCTGACAATGCTTTCCTAGCTTTCCGCTTCTTTTTTACTGGCTCAGCCATGACGATACTGTGAAAAACATCGCAAGACCTGATATCACGCGATACTTCCTGACGCTGAGGCCGGCGACAGTTGCAAGGGTGGTGGTCGAAAGAAGTCATATAACCATTCCAATGACTCCGAAGCTGTTCAGTTAAGGTCAATTAAGCTAAAAAAGCTGCATAGTTCCCCTTTAATGACATACTTCTTCCCACTTTTTTCAAGCCCATGGGCATCTTCTCCATCCTTGAAGAGGAGTGCATGTTCCCCAAGGCCACAGACACATCCTTCAAGAACAAGCTGTATGACCAGCATCTTGGAAAAACCAAAGCATTTGAAAAGCCTAAGCCCCCCAAGAAAGGCAAGATTGAGGCCCACTTCTCCTTGGTGCACTACGCTGGTACCGTGGACTACAATATTGCTGGCTGGCTGGAAAAGAACAAGGATCCACTGAATGACTCCGTCTGTCAGCTGTACCAGAAATCCCCAGTGAAACTGCTGGCTCTCTGCTTCCCTCTTATCGTTGAGGGTATGATAGTAACTACAGTAAACTAAAACATGTTTTTAGGCTATACTGTATATGTTTAAGTAACTGTAGCAAGTGTTAATGTACATTTTATTTGTCATCCTAACGAAATATGTCTAATTAAAATATCAACAGATGCTACCAAGAAGGGAGGCAAGAAGAAAGGTGGTTCTATGCAGACTGTGTCTTCACAGTTTAGGGTAATGTTGCAAACTTATCTTATATATGTATGTATATATAGCTTGGTTTATTGTCTAACTCACAATTGATTACATGTCATAAGACTCACCATTTTGGATCTACAGGAGAACTTGGGGAAGCTGATGACTAACTTGAGGAGCACCCATCCTCACTTTGTGCGCTGCCTGATTCCCAATGAGTCAAAGACTCCAGGTACATAGAGAACATAATCTCAAGAGATTATTTGAGGAGTGGTTTTCTTTTGATAATATGGTTTCCTTAATTTTGTGCTTCTTTAACTAACTAAGACTATTTATTCAAAGAAGTAATTAAGAAATGTATTTTTTACAGGTCTGATGGAGAACTTCCTGGTCATCCACCAGCTCAGGTGTAACGGTGTGCTGGAGGGTATCAGAATCTGCAGAAAAGGTTTCCCCAGCCGAATCCTTTATGCTGATTTCAAACAGAGGTATTAATGGATATTTTAATAGAATTTTGATAAAGATTATTAAAAGAAAATGCTCACACTGACCATTAACTCTCATAAAAAAGGTACAAGGTGCTGAATGCCAGTGTCATCCCCGAGGGCCAGTTCATTGACAACAAGAAGGCTTCAGAGAAGCTGCTTGGGTCAATTGATATTCCACATGACGAGTACAAATTCGGACACACAAAGGTAAACACCTTGCTCTCTTATTTTACTGTAGATTAATGACCAAAGAGGTTAGGTTGTTCAGTCCAGTGTGTTTGATTGTTTTTCTGTTAATTATATAAAGCTAAATATCTCTAAACTACGTACATGATTGTAGAGTTTGGTGCCAAGGAATAAGTGATTTATTGTTAGGATAGAGGCACAGCAGCCTGCATGTGGCCATTATCAAAACACCTTCACCTCAGAATCCCTGTGGGGTAGGTGAAAATGTTTTTGTTTTGTTGTAGTATTCACTATCTGAGTTCATCCTACGTTCATTTTTATTTTGTGTTTGATCAGGTGTTCTTCAAGGCTGGTCTGCTGGGTGTCCTTGAGGAGATGAGAGATGAAAAACTGTCATCTCTGGTCACCATGACTCAGGCTTTGGCCCGTGGTTATGTCATGAGAAAGGAGTTTGTGAAGATGACGGAGAGGAGGCATGTTAAAACAGCTCATTCTGAATCATGGTATTACAAATCACTAACAATATTGTTTACAAGAGCTACTTATTGTTCGCAGGGAAGCCATATATACCATCCAGTACAATATCCGCTCATTCATGAATGTCAAACATTGGCCATGGATGAAGGTGTACTACAAGATCAAACCTCTGCTGAAGACTGCTGAAACTGAGAAGGAGCTGGCAAATATGAAGGAGAACTATGACAAGATGAAAACTGACTTGGCTGCTGCCCTGGCCAAGAAGAAGGAACTGGAGGAGAAGATGGTGTCTCTTCTGCAGGAGAAGAATGATCTGCAGCTGCAAGTGTCATCTGTAAGTACATATCAACAGAAAATTGTGCTTTTCATGTTTTTCAAAGTTGATGTGCTAACATCTATCTTTATAAAATTAACTAGGAATCAGACAATCTGAATGATGCTGAAGAGAGATGTGAGGGACTTATCAAGAGTAAGATTCAGATGGAGGCCAAACTCAAAGAGACAACTGAGAGACTGGAGGATGAAGAGGAAATCAATGCTGAGCTCACAGCAAAGAAGAGAAAGCTGGAGGATGAATGCTCTGAGCTCAAGAAGGATATTGATGACCTGGAGCTTACCTTGGCCAAAGTGGAAAAAGAGAAACATGCCACAGAGAACAAGGTTTGTACATAACAGTTTTCCCGCTAAATCTATTCTGGAGGGGAGACCCACCGCTGCAGAATTATTGGCACCGCAGCTTCAGAATTTTACTTTTTCATTAAGTCCCAATTTCCCGACTCTGCAGAGCTGAGGTTGAGGGTAAGGGACAGGAACAGTGAAAGGACATCAATCAATCGCAAAGTCATGACAACCAAACAACAGCACAAGTACAGCATTTTCACCTCATGCAGAGTGATAAACAGCGACAAAAGCCTTGACGGCTAATTCTCATGGAAGTCACGCTCACACAGGTCACGTGGAATAGAACATCCACAGGGGTTTAGAAAATACTGTTACGCTGACTGAATTTATTGAATTTACTGATTCTCTGACCCCCGATGAAAAACGAAGTGTGTGCACCCTGCAGTCCATCTGCCATACCCCTGCTGCAGGAGATGTATTCACACGACAGGCTGTTGTGTTTTCCAGGTTATGTTAAAAATTTGATGCTATACAGGAACTGCTAAATGCGTAATTTATCTGGAATTGTTCATTAGCTGTGGTTGATATATGTCAACCTGAATGGACTCACAGTAATAAACAAATTTTATTCTCACCCAAATTCTGAAACAACTCGTTCTTAGAGAGAAAGGACACTACATAATGTAATATAATGGAAATGCATTTGACCCTTTGCTATTTGTAATTGCCGTGACAGGCTGGTAGCGTAGATAATAGTGCACCCCTACTAATTTTCAACCCTAACGTTAACCCTTCCCCCACCTGCCCATAAAAAAAAAATCCAGAGGAAAAACTGTAATAATCTGTCCAGCATTTAAAGTAAGATTATAATGATGACAGTTTAAAGACAAGCTTTTTCTTGCACATTTAGGTAAAGAACCTGACTGAGGAGATGGCCTCTCAGGATGAGAGCATTGCTAAGCTGACCAAGGAAAAGAAAGCCCTTCAGGAGGCTCATCAGCAGACTCTTGATGACCTGCAGGCAGAGGAAGACAAAGTCAACACTCTGACCAAGGCCAAGACCAAGCTTGAGCAGCAAGTGGATGATGTAAGATTACAAAGTCTCTTGGATTGGCAAAGCAGGATTCTTGAATTTGATGATTAAAAATGAATCGTATTTTTCAGCTTGAGGGTTCTCTGGAGCAAGAGAAGAAGCTCCGTATGGACCTTGAGAGATCCAAGAGAAAGCTTGAGGGTGATCTGAAACTGGCCCAGGAATCCATCATGGATCTTGAGAATGAGAAGCAGCAGTCTGATGAGAAAATTAAAAAGTAACAGTTTTTGAATTTGTACACAAAAATCATTCTTATAAACTGTGTGTTCAACTGCATGAACTCTATGTACTTCATCTAAACTTCTCACAGGAAGGACTTTGAAATCAGTCAGCTCCTTAGCAAAGTTGAAGATGAGCAGTCACTTGGTGCTCAGCTTCAGAAGAAGATCAAGGAGCTCCAGGTTACACATGGTTTTAAAGAAAACATTTCTGATGTTTCCAATTTTGTGTATTAAAAGTGACAGTTTACTGAAAGACCCTATATCTACATTGAACAGGCTCGTATTGAGGAACTGGAGGAGGAGATTGAGGCTGAGCGTGCTGCTCGTGCCAAGGTTGAGAAGCAGAGAGCTGACCTCTCCAGGGAACTTGAGGAGATCAGTGAGAGGCTGGAGGAGGCCGGTGGTGCCACTGCTTCTCAGATTGAAATGAGCAAGAAGCGTGAAGCCGAGTTCCAGAAGCTCCGTCGTGATCTTGAGGAGTCCACTCTGCAGCACGAGGCCACTGCTGCTGCTCTTCGCAAGAAGCAGGCTGACAGCGTTGCTGAGCTGGGAGAGCAGATCGACAACCTCCAGCGTGTAAAGCAGAAGCTTGAGAAGGAAAAGAGTGAATATAAGATGGAGATTGATGACCTCTCCAGCAACATGGAGAATGTTGCTAAAGCAAAGGTACACAATGCATTACATGCTATGTTATTACCCAAATTAGTAGAGTAAGAAAATGTACTTGATATTATAGATAATATCTGATCACTGATCTCATCTATATTTACTCATTAGGGAAATCTTGAAAAGATGTGCCGTACTCTAGAGGACCAACTCAGCGAACTGAAGACCAAGAATGATGAAAACGTCCGTCAAATCAATGACACAAGTGCACAGAGAGCACGTCTCCTGACAGAAAATGGTATCTACAGTAAAGCTGTCAGTTAATGATCTGTTGTGTATGTTACTGAGAAACGTGACACAAACTAATGTACCGTGGCATCTTTCACACAAGGTGAGTTCAGCCGTCAAGTTGAGGAGAAAGACGCTCTTGTCTCCCAGCTGACCAGAGGCAAACAGGCATTCACACAGCAGATTGAGGAGCTGAAAAGACATGTTGAAGAGGAGGTTAAGGTAAGAAACATTTTAGTAAGTGTGTATTGGTATTATTAGTTTTGGATTCAGGAATTTTGTAAATTCAATCATATGTCTTACACCAGGCCAAAAATGCTCTTGCCCATGGACTGCAATCAGCCCGCCATGACTGTGATCTGCTGAGGGAGCAGTTTGAGGAGGAGCAAGAGGCCAAGGCTGAGCTGCAGCGTGGAATGTCCAAGGCCAACAGTGAGGTGGCTCAGTGGAGAGCCAAGTATGAAACTGATGCTATCCAGCGCACTGAGGAGCTTGAGGAAGCCAAGTGAGTAACATTCAAACAATTCAAGGGCCAGTGTATCATTTTAGCACAACTCAACTTTGGAGCAAACATTGTACAGCTTTACCTTCATATGTTCATCTAGATCTTTAAAAAACAGATATTTATAAAGACACTATGCTGATTATAATTTGCCCATCACCCTTATTTTGAAATACTCGCTACTCTAAGAATATTAAGGCTTCAAAAAAACAACAATGCAACACTCAAAACACAAGAACTAATGCTGCAGATTATTTCATTTCTTAGTTTTTAGTGGGAAACTAATCTTACCTTCTTTAAACAGGAAAAAGCTGGCTCAGCGTCTTCAGGAGGCTGAGGAGCAGATTGAGGCAGTGAATTCCAAGTGTGCTTCTCTTGAGAAAACCAAACAGAGGCTCCAGAGTGAGGTGGAGGACCTCATGATTGATGTGGAGAGGGCCAATGGGCTGGCTGCCAACCTGGACAAGAAGCAGAGGAACTTTGACAAGGTAGCATTATTAACTTTGTTTTTCCAAGCCACACAGAAACAATGAAAGACATATTTATTTTTCCTATTTTCCTATTGCTACATAACCAATCGTGTTATTCAGGTTTTGGCAGAGTGGAAACAGAAGTACGAGGAGGGTCAGGCAGAGCTCGAGGGAGCACAGAAGGAGACTCGTTCTCTCAGCACTGAGCTGTTCAAGATGAAGAACTCTTATGAGGAATCTCTGGATCAGCTGGAGACTTTGAAGCGTGAAAACAAGAACCTGCAACGTGAGTTCTACATTATGTAACAGTTACATTGTATTCAACCCATGTATTTCTTACATTGTATTCAACATGGGTATGGAATAAAGTGTTCACATTTTACATTGTAAGGCTTAACAATATAAAACATATGTATCTCTATGCAGAGGAGATCTCAGATCTGACTGAACAGATTGGTGAGACTGGCAAGAGCATCCATGAGCTGGAGAAGTCCAAGAAGCAGGTGGAGACTGAAAAGTCTGAGATCCAGACGGCTCTTGAAGAGGCTGAGGTACATTTTCTTCCGGGGACATCTACTGAAAAAAATTCTAAATCATGGACAAATATACTTTAAAATGATTTGAAGGCAGATATTAATATTTAATTCTTTGATATCATCAGGGAACTCTGGAACACGAAGAGTCTAAGATCCTGCGTGTCCAGCTGGAGCTCAACCAGATTAAGGGTGAGGTGGACAGGAAGCTGGCAGAGAAAGATGAGGAGATGGAGCAAATCAAGAGAAACAGCCAGAGGGTGATCGACTCCATGCAGAGCAATCTGGATTCTGAGATCAGGAGCAGAAATGATGCCCTGAGAATCAAGAAGAAGATGGAGGGAGACCTGAATGAGATGGAGATTCAGCTGAGTCACTCCAATCGCCAGGCTGCTGAGTCCCAGAAGCAGCTGAGGAATGTGCAAGCGCAACTGAAGGTATTGTTAGACACAGAATTGTTGCACAGACTGTCGTCAGTGCAGGTACATTTTGGCATTTACGTGAATATTGTCCTGATATTTTTTCTCTAGGATGCACAACTGCACCTTGATGATGCTGTCAGAGCACAGGAGGAATTCAAGGAACAAGCTGCTATGGTGGATCGCAGAAACGGTCTGATGGTAGCTGAAATTGAGGAACTTAGAGCTGCTTTGGAACAGACGGAGAGAAGTCGCAAAATCGCTGAGCAGGAGCTGGTGGATGCCAGTGAGCGTGTTGGACTTCTGCATTCTCAGGTGAACAAGCCCAATCATTTCTTCAATATTTCAAAAATCTAATGTGAACATGTGAAAATCATGTGGTGACTAAATATTTTCTGCCTTTTAGAACACAAGCCTTCTGAACTCCAAGAAGAAGCTTGAGTCAGACCTGGTCCAGGTCCAGGGTGAAGTGGATGACACCGTTCAGGAAGCAAGGAATGCAGAGGAGAAGGCCAAGAAGGCCATCACTGATGTGGGTTTACATTTTAATTGGTCTTACTTTCACTCCAATTTTTTTTCAAGATTATATATGTATATATATATATATATATATATATATATATATATATATATATATATATATATATATATATATATATATATATATACATAAATAATTCTAATTATTTTTCCTGTCTCTTCTAGGCTGCTATGATGGCTGAGGAGCTGAAAAAGGAGCAGGATACCAGCTCCCACCTGGAGAGGATGAAGAAGAACCTGGAGGTCACTGTTAAGGACCTGCAGCACCGCCTGGATGAGGCTGAGAACCTGGCCATGAAGGGTGGCAAGAAGCAGCTCCAGAAACTTGAGTCCAGGGTAAGAAAGAAAGAAAGAATTTGCAGAGCTGAAATAAAAAAAAGATGCTTTCTTATTGCCTTATTGTTCATTGAAGGTGCGTGAACTGGAGGCAGAGGTTGAGGCTGAGCAGAGACGCGGAGGAGATGCCATTAAGGGTGTCCGCAAATATGAGAGGAGGGTGAAGGAGCTCACCTATCAGGTACAGTCACTTTGATAGTTGTCATATAAATCAACTTAACATATTTATTACAAAAACATTTATTTACTTTAAATAAACTTTAACAGACTGAGGAGGACAAGAAAAACGTTGCCAGGCTGCAGGATCTAGTTGACAAGTTGCAGCTCAAAGTCAAAGCCTACAAGAGGCAGGCCGAGGAGGCGGTAAGGGCAATATACAGAATAGATTTACACAACACAGAACGCTTGATACTCTGGCAGATTTATTTTAACTAAAGATTACCTTTGGTCTTTTAGGAGATTCAAAAATGTCAATCTCTATGTTTTTTTCAGGAGGAGCAGGCCAACACTCATCTGTCCAAGTGCAGGAAAGTCCAGCATGAGCTAGAGGAGGCTGAGGAGCGCGCTGACATCGCAGAGTCCCAGGTCAACAAGTTGAGAGCGAAGAGCCGTGACTCTGGCAAGGTAAACACACCAATAAAGACTTAAATTAAATTTTAAAAGAGTTATGAAAGAAATATATTGTCAGTTACATGTAGATTTTTTTGAAATAAAGTTGATTAAACTTAACTTTTTATTTGTGTTTACAGGGTAAAGAGGCAGCTGAATAAAGAAAACTGCCTGATCAGCTGTTTCTAATCATATAATATGATGTGAGATGTGCTGTAAAAATAAATGGTTTCCTTGTCACAGATAAATTGCTGTCTGCCTGCTTCTTTTCCTTTACATTGTTTCCCTCAAAATGATAAGCGTTAGATTGGGAAAGGGGCTTTCCAGTAAAAACACTTGTATTAAGTAGTAAATTTATTGGCTATAATAAAAAAGTGACATCTCATGGCACAAATGGCGTCAAATACTTTGTTTTATGCATTATGATACTCTTTTAGGCACCAATTTATGGTGAAACCATTATTATTTATATCATGCAATACAAAACATTTTGGTGGGAGGTAACAATTGCAATTAAAGCTGCAAGCAGCATTGGACGGGCCCTCGCTCATATGCGCTCGTCGGGGTTACTGGCGGACGTCGCTCCTTGCGACTGTGCATTTGCGCAGCACTCAAACACTGCAAATCATCACCAATGAAAAGGGAACTCACTGCTGAGTTCATTAGCTGATGTTAAAGGGGGCGTGACTTAAGCATATGGGGTAGGGCAAACTGTCACCACTTAAAAAGGAAGTCAATCACACCTTCCCACCTTCCATGCTGTGCTGAGGAATTTTATGTACAAATTCAGGTGCCGATTAACAGAGTCAAAGAATACAATTTTAACTGCCTTAACTAACCCTGCACTTAGTGATACCAGATATACTTCGAAAACCATAACCATCTTCGTGTCTGTATATGTATGTATGTTTTGTATGTTCCCTTTATGTAAAATGTGGTAGACAGTATGTCTGTATGTTTTTATGTTTGTGTGTACCCTTCCTGTAATATTCAATTCAATTCAATTTTATTTATAGTATCAAATCATAACAGAGTTATCTCGAAACACTTTACAGATAGAGCAGGTCTAGACCACACTCTATAATTTACAAAGCCCCAACAATTACAGTAATTCCCTCAAGAGCAAGCATTAGCAGTGGCTGTTGTGACAGTGGCAAGGAAGAAACCTCGGCAGACCCAGACTCTTGGTAGGCGGTGTCTGACCGGGCCGGTTGGGGGTGTGATGAACAGTGGCAAATAATAGTCACATTAAAGATAATGGAACAGTGACTTCGAGGGTAGTCGTGGAAGTTCATGTCATAGCAGGGCACATCGTGTCATACTGAGTAGTGCAGTCTCCAATACCGGATCCTGACTACTCTGTGCGTATGAACATCTCAGCAGGGCGTTGCGGGATGTAACGTGGCGCTGCAGAGCATGGGTGGATGCGGCGGACGCAGCAGGACGTGGCCGGGCATTGCAGGGAATCGCAGAGAAACATAAGGACTCCGGGGAGTAAACTCCCTAGAGCTAGGTTAGTAACAAGCATTTCTGGGACAGGATGCATACAAAAGGAAACAAGTGAAAACAGAGATGAGAGAGCAGCTCAGTGTGTCATATGAAGGAAGCAACTTCCCCGGTAGTCTAGAATTATAATAGCATAGCTAAGAGAGGCAGGTTAGCTTAGAGAGAGGTGCCGGATCGGGCTGTACTGGCCTGCCCCCCTCTACTCTCACTATATTATTGATTATCCATCCATCCATCTTCGTCCGCTTATCCGGTGTCGGGTCGCGGGGGGAGCAGCTCCAGCAGGGGACCCCAAACTTCCCTTTCCCGAGCAACATTAACCAGCTCCGACTGGGGGATCCCGAGGTGTTCCCAGGCCAGGTTGGAGATATAATCCCTCCACCTAGTCCTGGGTCTTCCCCGAGGCCTCCTCCCAGCTGGACGTGCCTGGAACACCTCCCTAGGGAGGCGCCCAGGGGGCATCCTTACCAGATGCCCGAACCACTTCAACTGGCTCCTTTCGACGCAAAGGAGCAGCGGCTCTACTCCGAGTTCCTCACGGATGACTGAGCTTCTCACCCTATCTCTAAGGGAGACGCCAGCCACCCTCCTGAGGAAACCCATTTCAGCCGCTTGTACCCTGGATCTCGTTCTTTCGGTCATGACCCAGCCTTCATGACCATAGGTGAGGAGGAACGAAAACTGACCGGTAGATCGAGAGCTTTGCCTTCTGGTTCAGCTCTCTTTTCGTCACAACGGTGCGATAGATTTAATGTAATACCGCACCCGCTGCGCCGATTCTCCGACCAATCTCCCGCTCCATTGTCCCCTCACTCGCGAACAAAACCCCAAGGTACTTGAACTCCTTCACTTGGGGTAAGGACTCATTCCCTACCCGGAGAAGGCATTCCATCGGTTTCCTGCTGAGATCCATGGCCTCAGATTTAGAGGTGCTGATCCTCATCCCAACCGCTTCACACTCGGTTGCGAACCGATCCAGTGAGTGCTGAAGGTCGCAGGCCGATGATGCCATCAGGACCACATCATCTGCAAAGAGCAGCGATGAGATCCCCAGCCCACCGAACTGCAACCCCTCCCCACGTCGACTACGCCTCGATATCCTGTCCATAAATATTACAAACAGGATTGGTGACAAAGCGCAGCCCTGGCGGAGGCCAACCCTCACCTGAAACGAGTCCGACTTACTGCCGAGAACCCGGACACAGCTCTCACTTTGGTCGTACAGAGATTGGATGGCCCTGAGTAGAGACCCCCTCACCCCATACTCCCGCAGCACCTCCCACAGTATCTCCCGGGGGACCTGGTCATACGCCTTCTCCAAATCCACAAAACACATGTAGACCGGTTGGGCATACTCCCAGGCTCCCTCCAGGATCCTTGCGAGAGTGAAGAGCTGGTCCGTTGTTCCACGACCAGGACGGAATCCGCATTGTTCCTCCTCAATCTGAGGTTCGACTATCGGCCGAACCCTCTTTTCCAGCACCTTGGAGTAGACTTTACCAGGGAGGCTGAGTGTGATACCCCTGTAATTGGCACACACCCTCTGGTCCCCCTTTTTAAAAAGGGGAACCACCACCCCGGTCTGCCACTCCTTTGGCACCGTCCCAGACTTCCACGCAATGTTGAAGAGGCGTGTCAACCAGGACAGCCCCTCCACACCCAGAGCCTTGAGCATTTCTGGACGGATCTCATCAATCCCCGGGGCTTTGCCACTGTGGAGTTGTTTGACTACATCAGTGACTTCCGCCTGGGAAATCGACGACAATCCCCCGTTATCCTCCAGCTCTGCCTCTAACATAGAGGGCGTATTAGTCGGATTCAGGAGTTCCTCAAAGTGCTCCTTCCACCGTCCTATTACCTCCTCAGTTGAGGTCAACAGTGTCCCATCCTTACTGTACACAGTTTGGATGGTTCCCCGCTTCCCCCTCCTGAGGTGGCGAACAGTTTTCCAGAAGCACTTTGGTGCCGACCGAAAGTCCTTCTCCATGTCTTCTCCAAACTTCTCCCACACCCGCTGCTTTGCCTCTTTTACGGCAGAGGCTGCAGCCCTTCGGGCCCTTCGGTACCTTCGGTACCCTGCAACTGCCTCCGGAGTCCTCCGGGATAACATATCCCGGAAAGACTCCTTCTTCAGTCGGACGGCTTCCCTGACCACCGGTGTCCACCACGGTGTTCGTGGGTTACCGCCCCTTGAGGCACCTAAGACCACAGCTCTTCGCCGCAGCTTCAGCAATGGAAACTTTGAACATTGTCCACTCGGGTTCAATGCCCCCAGCCTCCACAGGGATGCACGAAAAGCTCCGCCGGAGGTGTGAGTTGAAAGTCTGTCGGACAGGGGCCTCCTCCAGACGTTCCCAATTTACCCGCACTACACGTTTGGGCTTACCAGGTCTGTCCAGAGTCTTCCCCCACCCCCTGACCCAACTCACCACCAGATGGTGATCGGTTGACAGCTCCGCCCCTCTCTTCACCCGAGTGTCCAAAACATACGGCCTCAGATCAGATGAAACGATTATGAAATCGATCATTGACCTTCGGCCTAGGGTGCTCTGGTACCAGGTACACTTATGAGCATCCCTATGTTCGAACATGGTGTTCGTTATAGACAATCCATGACTAGCACAGAAGTCCAACAACAAACAACCACTCTGGTTTAGATCAGGGAGGCCGTTCCTCCCAATCATGCCTCTCCAGGTGTCTCCATCATTGCCCACGTGTGCGTTGAAGTCCCCCAGCAGAACAATGGAGTCCCCCACTGGCGCCCCATGCAGGGCTCCACTCAAGGTCTCCAAGAAGGCCGAATACTCCGAACTCCTGTTTGGTGCATATGCACAAACAACAGTCAGAGTTTTCGCAGGCGTAGGGAGGGGACCCTCTCGTCCACCGGGGTAAACTCCAACACAGCGACGCTCAGCCGGGGGCTTGTTAGTATCCCCACACCCGCCCGGTGCCTCACACCCTGGGCAACTCCGGAGAAGAAAAGAGTCCAACCCCTATCCAGGAGTACGTTTCCAGAACCGAGACTGTGCGTAGCGGTAAGCCCCACCAGATCTAACCGGTAGCGCTCCACCTTCCGCACCAGTTCCGGCTCCTTCCCCCACAGAGAGGTGACGTTCCACGTCCCCAGAGCCAGCGTCTGCTGCCCGGGTCTGGTCCGTCGAGGCCCCTGACCTTCACTGCCACCCATGTGGCAGCGCACCCGACTCCAGCGGTTCCTCCCACAGGTGGTGGGCCCATGGGCTGGAGAGATGGGAGCCACGTAGCTTGTTCGGGCTGTGCCCGGCCGGGCTCCGTGGCAAACCTGGCCACCAGGCGCTCGCCGACGAGCCCACCGTCTGGGCCTGGCTCCAGACGGGGGCCCCGGGCTTCCTCCGGGCAGGGTCACTCCATCTCTACCTCGTTTATTCATTGGGGTTTTTGAACCATTCTTTATCTGGCCCCTCACCTGAGACCACTTTGCCTTGGGAGACCCTACCAGGAGCACAAAGCTCCAGACAACACAGCCCTCAGGTTCACAGAGACACACAAACCTCTCCACCACGATAAGGTGATGGTTCACGGAGAAGTTATTGATTATATGATAAATAAATCTAATGACTACAAAGAGAAGCAGGTGGGCTGGGTTAGGCGGACGCTGCATATCCTCACTCCTTAAGTATAAGCTTTATCAAAGAGGAGAGTTTTCAGTTTACTCTTAAATGTGGTGACGGTGTCTGCCCCTCAAACCCAAATTGTGAGCTGGTTCCACAGGAGTGGAGCCTGATAGCTGAAGGCTCTGGCCCCCAGTCTACTTTTAGAGACTCTATGAACCACAAGTAGCTCTGAGATCTGGGACCACAGTAGACAATATGTTATGTGTACTTTTATATCTGGACCTTGAGTCTGTAAATAAAGTTATAATAGTCTACATCAAACAGGTCAGTAGTTAGAATAGAATATAGAATAGACTTTGTGCAGTAGAAACATACAATGAAATTTGCTTGTGCAGCCTGAGCCATTACATAGAATCCCTATCTAGAAAGTGCTGACTGGGGAGTGAGGTGGCATGATTGTTCAGTTCTGTGGGGATAAAACTATTCTGTAGCCTGAAAGTGTGTGCTCTAAAACCCCGATACCGCCTGCCAGATGGAAGCAGGGAGAAGAGATGGTTTGAGTGGTGTGTCTCTTCTGCCCCGCCCTGATGTGTTTCACCTGTTTATCACCTGTCCCTCGTTAGTCCTCGTTACCTAGTGTATTTAGTCCCTGTTCTGTCTTTGTCTCTGTTCGGATCATTGTTTTTTTGTTGTGTGCTGTTTCTGTTGTGTTCCCTGTCGTGAATTGCCTTGCCGTGTGGATAGTACTAGTAAAAGTGTTTTCCTGTCTGCAATAAATCTCTTAACTGCATTTGGGTCGAAGATTCGTCTACGTCTGATGCAGCACCTGACAGTTAAAGTACAACGTTATGTGGAAATGGCCAAAATCGCACTAATTTCAAACGGACTGGCGGACTTCCTGTTGGGTTTAGGGTATGGCTCCAATGACCTTTTTTGTACGTCTTGACATGCTACATAGGTGTACCACTTTGCATTAGTCTATGTTAAACGTACCGCAGGGGTTACATTTTTTTTTACATTTTCTATGGGGCACTAGCGAGCCATTTTTGTGCGCCTATTCCCTAAACTGTTAAAATACGTACATTTTCACCAGGTTGATGCGACCGCCAATTTTGGTGAGTTTTTCAGAATGTTAAGCCTCTCAAAAAGGCGATTAATTTGCCGGAAGGAAGAAGGAATAATACTAATTCCTTAAGTTTTCATAGGGCCTGCGCCGCTGTCAGCGCTCGGGCCCTAAATACTGTAAAACGAATGGTCAAAAAATCTGTTCTGTTTTCCTGCACTCATCTTTATGAATGTATGTTTGGCTTGGTTTACTTTCTGTATTATTTTGAAGTGTTTGTTTTCATGTGTCTTGGTTGAGCTTTATTTGTTTCCTGTTTTTTGTTTCCTGTTATTGTCCCTAATACGTTTCACCTGTTGGCCCCCTCCCTGCTTGTTTGGCCCTATGTTTAATGTCCTCCGTTCTGTTCATTCATTGTCATGTCATTGTTGTCAAGTGCAGTCAAACAATTCTGTGTTTCTGTCTGAAGTATTGAATTGAGTTCGTCAGGTCTTTCTCAACAAATACCGGTGAGTGCAGCTGATTATATTTCCTGTTTTAACAAACACCACTAAAACTAAAGGTACAGCTAAATGTAGCAGCTTTATTGAAACCGGAAGCTACACTCTTTGTTTTTTAATGACACTTTTAAGAACTCCCTTCAAGGTATATTTAACATTTTCGCATTAAAATGTCTAAAAAGACCAGACCTATGCAATATATTTTCTTGAGCTGTGTATTTACATTATCCCAAATGTTTCAAAAATTTTCATAACCAGAGAAATCTGTCATTTTAAGCAAGGTAGTGGCAGGGAGGCTAAAATAGAGAAGTCATGGCGTCAAATTATTGGTGTAAACAGCATATGCCAGTAAGATATTGTCTGGCCATAGCAGGGGAAGTTTTAGGGCGTTAGCTACACACCAACCTGTCAATCAGGACAGAGGCTTAGCAATGCTAATCATGCTAACACTGTGGACATCAGAGAACGGATCTTGTTTTAGGGTGTTGTCTGTGTTTTTATTTTAAACTTTGACCCTCTGTTTTTTTGTTTAATTCATCAAAGTAAATTGGAACATTAACTTGTCTGACTCCTTGAACATTATTTCTGCCAGAGTCTCGTAGTGTGGGTCATCTTCCAAGATCCCTCACTACTTCACAACATCATCAGTCTGTCTTTTGTTATAGATTTGATTGAGAGACCCTGAGCGATAGAAATATCATACTGTGTGCTGAAGTGTTTAAGTTTGTCAAAATTGCATTAATCATACTTTGATAATTTTTTAATTTGACAATTATGTGTTTAACAACATTTTATAATTTTTTTTTTTGGTTCTCAGTGTGTAGATATGGCTGATGTGAGCTGTCGGCTGTCTGATGGCTTTCTTCAAGACGTTCACAGTGCCAAATTCGGAAGCTGATGTGTTTTTGTGGGATGATGTGCTGAGTCTGACAATTTGAATGTTTTGCCATAACACAGGATGCTGTTAACTTGAATTAATATAGTCCAATCTACCCAAAATATTTGAAGGCATCTACACACCTTTTTATTAAGTCATAGTCCCACCTACTGACAACAGAAAGTTAGTTGTATGTGACACAGATCATCCAATTTTAATGAAATTTACATGATGTGATCTACATATGATAAACAGCAATATGTTCCCTAGTGCCACATATTGGACACAAGAAGTGGTACAAAACTTATTTTTTAGCGACAGATGCACACAGTGTCTAATGATCCTGGAGAACGCAAGAGCCACGTTGACTGGGGCTCCATCATTATCCCCGACCTGAATGTGCAAGGACATTAAATAACCTATATTTTTAATAATATTTTTCATTTTCTTTCACACTGTGTAGATATGGATGCTTCAAACAATCTGCAATCTGAAGATCAGTTTCTGTGCTCCATTTGTCTGGATGTGTTCACTGATCCTGTCCACACATCATGTGGACACAACTAACAACCTAACCCTAACCCTTTTTTTTGTTTCATGAATTCTGAAAGATGGTTTATGATAAAGTGGTAAAGAAATCTTTAAATATGTGATTGTACATTAAAAACTGTAAAATAAAGCAGTTGTTGAACACAAGGCCTGAGTAAGCAGTGACTTGAGCACCGGAGGAAATGTACAGTAAGGAGAGTTTTGTAAGCAGTGCTGTTCTTTTAAAAAAAACTGGTCTACACAACAGGATGTGTCCAATAAAATCTATTGCAGATATCTAGAAAGTTCTTTCTCACTAGGAAGAATTAAATACAGATATCTGCAATACATATCCAGTCTAGCTACTAAATGTTAAAACGGCCACTTATACTTTTTAAGAATTTAAATTTAGTTTTGACTAGTACAATCAAAGTTGTAGATATCTTAAACAATTTCTAGTAAGTAACAATGTTATTGTTATCTTAAATTACCATTCTGACTAGTTAGAATATAATTTTGACTAGCAGAAATGCTATTATAAATATCTAAAATGTAATTACAGCCAGAAGTGTAGTTCGATTAAATGTTAAAACGGCCTGCCATAGCACCTAAGACATATTTCCTGTTTTCATCTATAGTTGTTCTGCAGAGCTTCTTCTTGCGGGTAACGTCTGACAATAACAGTAACTTTAGTTTTCTATGTTGTAAGTTGACAATATTGTTTAAAGCCACATTTCAATACTGACAACAAATGTATAATCTCTCTGAAAGAGTCAAACAATAATAATTGATAAGTGCAAGGTATTAAGATAAACTCTGAACATTTATTGAGAGTTGAAAGCCTTTATGTCTGAGCACATCTCCATGACTCCCTGCTCCACTGCAGCAGCAATAACAGACCTCCATGTAGACCACTAACCGGTGTTGTGACACAGATGGATCAAAACACAAAGGAATGATGAGACAAAGTTACCGTACTGCTGCAAAGCTGTGGAGCCAGTGATATTGTTTGTGCCAATCAAAGTCACTAGTAAGTTCTTTGTAAATTGGTGCTAAGGTTAGGTGCAACACTAGCGAACGTGGATGAGAAATGGATTTGCCCAATGTCATACACTTTGCCTCATCAGCATGTCTTCTCTTAAAGTGTTCATATTATGTTCATTTTCAGGTTCATAAGTGTATTTAGAGGTTGTATCAGAATAGGTTTACATGGTTTAATTTTCAAAAAACACCATATTCTTGTTGTACTGGACTTTGCTGCAGCTTCTCTTTTCACCCTGTGTGTTGAGCACTCTGTTTTAGCTACACAGTGAGGCATCTCATTTCTATTCCATGTTTTTTGGGAGTCGCACTTGCACAGTAGCTAGCTAAGGACTACTAGCTAATCAGAAGCAGAGTATGAGGGCGTGCCACGCTAGCAGCTAGGCGAGCATTATAACTTGTGTTACAAAGTGATGCACGTTTGTCTCTGAAGTAAAGGCTGGACTACAATAGAGCTGTTTGGAACAGTTTGTGAACAGTGGTTTCTGTTGGAGATGGTAAGTCCCTTTAGGGGGGACTTTGGGCTTTTTCACTTTGTAAACCTATAACATGCACAAAAAAGATATATTACACAATAAAGGAAAGGGAATCAGCCAAAAAAGCATAATATGAGCACATTCATAACCTGATGGCAAATTAGCTATGTTGCACAATTTAAGAACAATAATTAATATATACCAGAACCATATAACAAAAGTTATCAATGATTGACTTTTTTTAACCAAAATACACAATATTGATTCATGATAACAATCATCCATATTGGTAGTTTACAAAGAGTGAGTGAATGCAGCAGAAACTATGGCCTCACTCAGGCCTTTCAACAGAAATAAAAAAGTATTACTATGAATTATTAGAGAGCAAATCCAGCTAAATTGACTGAACTCATATTTGTAGATGCAGAATAGTTTTTTGTTTGTTTTGATGAATCAAATTTGGAAAAGTTTTTTTTTTTCACCTCCTCTGGGCCAGTAAAAATAAACAAGGGGACAGTAAAACCCTGATCTACTGGCCTGGGGGGCCAGTGGGGGGAAATGTTATGTTGTACCCTGTTTGCTTAGGTACATTAACGCTTCAACAAACATAATCACTCGTTAGTTATAGCATGACCTTTGCTCCATATCAACCAGACAACACCCTGGTATTACCCAATAACTGTGTAAATAAGAGGAAGGGCATAAAACCTGATAACAGAGCTGCAGTAAGAGGAGGAGCAACACTGGAAAGAAGAGAGCTACAACGTCACACTCAAGGAAATGAAACTTAAGTTAGTCAGAGTGTCAGCCACGCTGCAGTAGAGACAAGACTCTCTGTTTCTCTCTGAAAGAAAACTCAAACTGACTTCATCAGGTCTTTCTCAACAACACAGCAGAGTCTCTGACAAACACTGGTGAGTACAGCTGATCACATTTACACTTTCTACAACCAGGATTAACACTAAACTTCACCTCTACTCACAAAGGAAGTTCCACTCTTTTAAATTTACGGAGTGTCTATTTGCACCCCAGGTACGAATAGCCTCGGCCACACAGCTGAGCTATTCACACCCTGTGACGTAACAAGAAAAACACGTTGCTCGCGTGCACCGAAATCATGGCGGACTTTCATCTTCCATGACCGCAGAAACTGGCAAAGTTTTGTCTCTAAAGTTTATAACAATTGCATTTCTAGCGGAAAATGGATACTACAGTTGCGCTTTCTGTTTTCAGTGAAAGCATACAACCGTTAGTTTGTTAGCTAGTACCTATTTTTTGTATACAGTACTGTTACCTAGCAACCGAGGCTTGAAGAAATCAAGTGGTGAACAGTTACATAATGCTCTATAAGAACTGCTAGGTGAGTGGTTAGTATGCTTACCTTTGGTATGGGAGGTTGGAGTTCTATACCCCAGTAGTGTGAACTTATTTTTTAAATTTTGGATTGGATAATTTGCATGCTATTGCGCAAGTCAGGGCCCGCGAACGCGAAATAGTATTTTATTTTTTGCAGGGTGGTAGGGGAAGACTCATGAATATGCCTGCTCTGGTTGGGTTGGTTAAGTTTAGGCAACAGGAGTGGGATTGGTTATGGTTAGGGTAAGAATGTCAGGGCGATAAAATTCCAAAAAGGTGTAATACATGAGTAGTATGGATAACTGTGTGTAACTGTATGCCAAGGTACTGTAAATGCACAGGGGTGCAAATAGCATACATTGATATTTGTACCAGGGGTGCAAATAGCATACACTGCTAACTGTACCAGGGGTGCAAATAGCCTCACCCTTTAATTTATTGTGAAATTGGTGACAATATAACTATGGCTTTGTCTGAAGGCCCACTATACAGTAGCCCACTTAAAAAGCTTTAAGGCTTTTTCATATTGTGAGCGACACCTCGTCTACATAGTCGCGTGGATCTGCGGGGTCTACAGCACTCCTCATGTGAACAGACAGGCAGGCAACACTCTGCGATTAAACTCCAGGCTATCAATGTGTGGTAACCATGGAGATTCTGTACACTACTGTATCCCTGCCGTACAACTGATTGAGATAATCTGACTATGGTATCATATATCCCTAATCACAGGTCGATGTATAACAAATAGTGGCAATACTACTATTTCCTTACCACGGACTGTTATTGTTGATAGCCAAAGTTAAATCAGCATAGTCATAATTATGGACATTACTTGATGAATCCAGTCTTGTGCCGATGCTCTGACAAGCAGAAGTTCCACTGTCTATCACCTTAACTGTTTAGAAAACAGTTAAAATGGTGCTCATAAATTTATGAACCCATGCTAAATTGATCGTAATGCCTTAATTAAAACAATTAGGTGATGTTTATTTTTAAAGGCCAGTTATTTCATGGATCCAGGATACTATGCATCCTGATAAAGTTCCCTTGGCCTTTGGAATTAAAATAGCCCCCCCACATCATCACATACCCTTCACCATACCTAGAGATCGTCATGGTTTTATTTCAGTCAGCCTAATAGCTGGTTTGATTTGCATTGAGAGATCTTATGGAAAGTACCCCATGCCAATCTCTAGGTATGGTGAATGGTATGTGATGATGTAGGGAAAAGTTCAACACAAGTCAACTCTTGTAGCGGGCGGGCGTGTGCATGTGACAAGCACAAATGTGACATGTTTCATGGGATTGCGTCAGCTTCTTGCATCACCTGTCAAACCAAGCGCAGCGCTGTTTACAACTAGACTGATTGCTTGGCCTGTGGTATTTCTGTTTGTAGCTTTCTCCAGAACCATTGTTGAAATAATTTACAGAAGGCGTACAAAGCAACCAACTGTATACTTCTGACTTACTGTGTAATTCTACTTCAGAGGATAACATTGTACTACTACATTTACCTGACAGAGAAATGTTTCTGGCTATTTTGAAGTTTCTGATTCACTCACTAAATTTACAAATGTTAAGCTTACAGTAACTGAATGCGACATAACGTCTGGCTTTTATTCAATATCTAGTGTCGGCAATTTTATTGAGTTATTGCTCTGAGTAAATCTAAGCTGGGCTTTTATTGTGAAGGCTAGACACAGAAGTGAAGCCAGCCTAATGCCAGTGTTTGTTTTTTTTACTTTCTCAAAATTTATTAAATGGTTGACAGAAAGTCAACCATTTAGAATTTTTGTGCATTAATTTTCATTTTACGAACACATTTAACATCTTTAGCATGCATGAAAACTAACGAGACTTTGCCCCCATGTTGAAGCTTTCATTAAAACTGTATTTTGAATGGAATGTTTTATCTTTTCTTTCACATGTGTAGATATGGCTGCAGAAAACTATCTGCAATCTGAAGATCAGTTTCTGTGCTCCATCTGTCTGGATGTGTTCACTGATCCTGTCACCATTCCATGTGGTCACAACTTCTGCAAGAACTGCATCACTGACCTTTGGAAAACTAATGACCAGCACCTGTGTCCAATGTGTGAAGAGGCTTTTACCACAAGACCTGGTTTAAGAGTCAACACTTTCATCTCTGAGATGGTTGCTCAGTTCAGACAGTCAGCTCAACAGAAAGCCAGCAGCAGCAGCTCAGAGCAACAAGTGTCCAAACCAGGAGAAGTTCCCTGTGACGTCTGCACTGGAACCAAACTGAAGGCCCTGAAGTCCTGCCTGGTGTGTCTGGTCTCCTACTGTGAGACTCACCTGGAGCCTCATCTGACCACGTCAGGCCTGAAAAGACATCAGCTGATCGACCCTGTGGAGAACCTGGAAGGCAGGATATGTACGAAGCACGATAAACCTCTGGAGTTGTTCTGTAAGACCGACCAGACATGTGTCTGCATGCTCTGCACTGTTTTAGACCACAAGATGCATGATGTTGTTCCTCTGAAAGAAGGATATGAAGGAAAGAAGGCAGAGCTGGGGAAGACAGAGGCTGAAATTCAGCAGATGATCCAGAAGAGACGACTGAAGATTCAGGAGATCAAACACTCAGTCGACCTCAGTGAGGAAGATGCAGACAGAGAGATAGCAGAAGGTGTTCAGGTCTTCACTTCTCTGAAGGAGTCTGTTGAGAGAGGCC
Source organism: Perca flavescens (assembly GCF_004354835.1). Classification (NCBI taxonomy): domain Eukaryota; kingdom Metazoa; phylum Chordata; class Actinopteri; order Perciformes; family Percidae; genus Perca; species Perca flavescens. Next base: position 3,869,796 of record NC_041332.1, read on the forward strand.
TGAATGAGCTCATCAACACCATCAAAGAGAAGCAGAAAAGAAGAGAAAAACAGGCCGAAGCTTTCATCAAAGAGCTGGAACAGGAAATCTCTGAGCTGATGAAGAGAAGCACTGAGGTGGAGCAGCTCTCACGCTCTGAAGACCACCTCCATCTTCTCCAGAGTGTCCAGTCCCTAAACATCCAACAACCTCCACCCACCAAGGACTGGACAGAGGTCAGCGTCCATCAATCATATGAGGGGACTGTGGTGAAAGCTGTGGTTCAGCTGGAGGAGACACTCAGTAAAGAGATGAAGAAGCTGCTTGAAGCCGAGCTGAAGAGGGTCCAGCAGTATGCAGTGGATGTGACTCTTGATCCTGATACAGCACATCCTGCTCTCATCCTGTCTGATGATGGGAAACAAGTATATCCTGGTGGTGGAAAAAAGAATCTTCAAGACAACCCAGAGAGATTTTCTCTTAATCGATTTGTTTTAGGAAAACAGAGTTTCTCTTCAGGCAGATTTTACTTTGAGGTTCAAGTTAAAGGAAAGACTAAATGGGATTTAGGAGTGGCCAGAGAGTCAATCAATAGGAAGGCAAGCATACCACTGAACCCACAGTATGGTAACTGGACTATATGGTTGAGAAATGGATGTGAGTACAAAGCTCTTGATGTCCCTCCAGTCCGTCTCTCTCTGAAGTCTCCTCCTCAGAAGGTGGGGGTGTTTGTGGATTATGAGGAGGGTCTGGTCTCCTTTTATGACGTAGATGCTGCAGCTCTTATCTACTCCTTTACTGGCTGCTTCTTCAATGAGAAACTCTTCCCATTTTTCAGTCCCTGTAAGAATGAGGGTGGTGAAAACAGTGCACCTCTGATCATCTTGTAATGGGAAAAATTACATTTAAGCATAATTCCTTATATTTTTATGTTTTATTTCTACTTTAATTCTCTCACAAATGCTGAAAGAGTCTATCTCATTTCCCACATGTAGATTTCGATTCTAACTTTGTGAGACATCCAGTCTGGAACATTATGTGAGCTGTTAGCCTGAACCGATAAAGGTACAAGGTCACCCTAAAACTATCTCATGTTTTCCCATGCCAGTTAAGATGTAACTGGGGGGATGACAGTTGTACAGGGAGGAGGAGGTGAGATGGCTCCAAGATGTCTCTTGTATTCATCTGATTGTCTTCACGTGTATCAGATTGCTTGTCAAAATTGTAGCGTCATAATAATCCAAGTGCGTGTGTGCTGTCACTCTGAAGATGCAAATAAGCCTGGTGTTCTTGTTCACTCATTTGAGAAACTGACTCCACACGGGGCTGCTGCCTTTTGTGAAATCATGTTCCTCCTATTTGCAAATATATCTTTAACAAAACACAAAAACCCAACTTGGTTCTAGTCTCAGACTGTCTTATTTGTTTAATTTTACTAAACTCTGAAAACTCTACCCCTGCTGCAAAGGAAACTTCCACTACAATCTTTCCTGTCAATTACATTGAGTAGGCTAATCACTAAAACACCAAATATGTCAAGCTGAAGTTTGAGTAAAATTGCAAAAGATGCTGCAAAAGTAAGTAAGGCTTCATACATCCTATAGTGTCAACAGAACACAGTATGTGTTGTTGTTATACCGGGTATAAAAAGTTAGTTATTTGGTTAATTACTGTTCACGTTGGCCGTTTTTTGGGTGTTTTGTGAGTACTGATAAAAAGACATATGAGTCAAATCTGTAAATACGTAATTGTAAAATAAGAATTGTAAAATAAAGCAGATGTTGAACACAGGGCCTGAGTAAACAGTGACTTGAGTACTAAACATTAAACAGAAAATCCTGGTTTACACAGAAGTTGTATTTCGGTGGAGGATGAACTTTATTCCTTTTTTTTACATTTTGAGAATAGAGTTAAACTTTAAGTACTACTGCCAGACTTTTAACCACTGACAGAGGAGAGAGCGCAATTTGAATTCTTTTAGATCTAAGTGCCGCTTTGGATACGATAGATCACAACAATAAACTGTCTTAAACTCTGGGTTGGTATCATGACACTGCACTTGGTTTAATTCTTACCTTTCTAACAGAACCTTTGCGGTCACCATGGGCAACCCTCCTCCTCTATTCCTCTAGAAATTATCCAGCGGCATAATGTTTCTTTCCATTGTTATGCTGACAACACACAGATATACCTCCTGCTGAGACCCAACAATAAAAAGCCTGGCTGCTGTCTCAGACTGCCTCCAAGATGTGAACCGCTGGATGGCCAATAACTTTCTCCAACTTAATAACTCCAAATCTGAAGTAATACTATTCAACCCACCCAACACCATCTCCAGTCCGATCAGTTTTGGTCCACTATACGGTAACATCAAGCCCATTCCCAGAAATTTAGGTGACAGTTTTGATTCAGACTTCACTTTTTTCACACATATCAATAAAGTTGTCCAGTCCTGCTTCCTCCATATCAGAACCATCTCCAAAATCAAAAAACATATTATCATACCCCGACCTTGAAAAAGTAGTCTATGCCCTCATATTCTCACGTCTAGACTACTGCAACTCTCCTTTAACCGGTATCAACCACAAATCATTCCAGCCTTCAGCTGGGTCAAGACTAGACTAACCAAGTGTCTCGAGATAACTCTGTTATGATTTGATACTATAAATAAAATTGAATTGGTCCAGAACTCAGCAGCCAGGCTTCTCAACGGTTTTAACAGACAACATCACATCACTCCTATTTTAGCTTCTCTTCACTGGCTCCTGTCTGTTTTAGAATCGATTTTACTGATTACTTTTAAGGCTCGTCAGGGCCTGGCCACCGACTATATGATCGTGCCTTCTTGGTCAGGGCGCCTCGGCTTTGGAACGAACTGCCCGAGGAGACAAGGCTTGCTGAATCAGTGACTTCTTTTAAATCACTTATTAAAACACACTTTTATAGACTTGCTTTTATGTGATGCCGTCATTTTTTTCTTTTTATCGTCAATCTCATTTATTTTTTCGCTGACCTGTTATTTTTATTTTGTTTAACGAATCATGATTTTCTGTCCTTTAGAGCTGCCCCATCTTCCTCATGTCCAAGCACGTCTCCACTGCCACACTGCAGCAGCAACAACAGGCCTCCATGTAGACCACTGGTTCTCAAACTTTTTTCAATAACGTACCCATTTTGAATTGTTTCTTTAAGCCATATACCCCCTGACCAGTGCTAAGCATTTTCGGTAGAAAAAAAAGTGTATATAAATAGGAACAGTACAGAGATGTCAGCGATAGATTTACTAAACAACAGCCTTGTAATTAAAAAAAAACATTTAAATGCTAATGAGAAAAATAGATAAAAACTTGGAAAAAGATGGTAGAAAGAAAGAAGTAAGGCAAGTATAGGTCAAAATAGTATCAAAAACTTCAAAAACAGTGACATGAGAAGAAAAAAAGCGAGAAACTTGTAAAAAGTAGAAGGGCAGTATAGAAAGGAAGGCGACACAAATGTCACATTTTTAGTAGAAAAAAAATAATTCTACATAAAGAGGAACAATGTTCTGGACAACAGCCTTGTAACTATTAAACATTTTGTTAATTATTTCACGTACCCCCTGCAGTCCTCCAAAGTACCCCTAGGGGTACACGTACCCCCGTTTGAGAAACCCTGATGTAGACCACTAACTAGTGTTGTGACACAGAACGACCACTAGATGGATCACAACACAAAGGAATGATGAGACAAAGTTACTGTACTGCTGCCAGTACCAAACACTCCTAATACACAAGAGTGAACACACTGTCGGTCATGTACAGAATAACCACTCATGATGGACGAGGACACAACCAACAACTTCACATATGTTTTCCTTCAGGAGATACCATCCCCTCCATCTTCACCAGTTTATAAAGAGAACATCTACTGGTTTCCAGTGGCGACTGGTCATAAGGGGCAGGTGGGGCACAGCCTCTTGTCAACAGAATGAAATGCAAACAAATGTTCTGTTATTTGTAATTAATTCAAGATTATTATCTGTAATTTATTATCTGCTATGAATATAACATCTTCCTAAATTGCATATAAGTTGTGGTAAGATTTTTATTTCACATTCTGCCCCTGCCTTAGAGCTTCAGACGGCGTTCTCGGTAGACTACGGCAGCCTGAATATGTCAGTGTGGGGCTAGCCCCTCTCACACAATGCAATGTGCATTGTACGTGGGAAATGTTTAATACGCATTCTCAGAGTGTTAGTGTGTTTAATGTAGATCACATGAATTTGATGGCCAGTGATGGTCCGTAACCCCACCACAGTGTCATTTCATGTCACCTTGCAGTCACCTATTGACGGCTAAACAACTGGCGCTGGTACCCTCATTGCACTGTTCACATAACAACGCTGTCTGTTTTGTGGAGCCATGCAGTTTGTTGACATGTTAACAGAGTGAGATACAGAGTATTCTAGTTTTACTGGTATGTAGCCCATCTTTTGAAATTGTGCGCCACCAATTTTGTTGTTATAAAAATGCCACTGCTTGTTTCAAGAACTTTCTGGAAGTCTCATTTTCTTGATTTTCGTCTTGTTTTAACACAGAAGTTTATTTCTGGGACAAAAAATCACTTGAAGAAAGAAATCTGGTGAACTGGTAGAAGTAGAATTAACTGTTGTGTTCCTCTTTTGAGAAATAAACTCAGTTGCCAGTTTATTAGGTACACCTGCTAAAACTAATGACATCTAATACAAAATACTACAGTAAATCAAACTAATACCAATGAGGGGTGTTGCGTGCTCCCTGCCTTGCTCTCTTTTTTCCTCTGTTCATCTCGGGTGTTCCTGATATCTGATTGAGGGTGTCCCCACCCCTGGGTATAAGAGAGGCTGGGAGACAGAAATATCTCTCTGAGACTGAAGCACCTCTGATCACAGTTGTCTTCTGTTGTTTTTGGTTATCTTCTTTTGTGTTACATTGCTTTGACGATGGAGGTCTGGTAGTATTGCTTTTTTTAGTTTTTTACATTGTAATGTTACAATATAAAATACTATATTGTTGCTACAGAGGCAGATGTTTAAAAAATTATTATTATTATATAATTTTTAATATTCATTCATGTACAGTGTGTTGATGAAGGAATGAATCCAGCAAAACACTTTACATACAACATGAGAGCAAACTGGAAGTACATTTTTATCTTTGATTATATTTTTAACTCCTCAATGTTACATATTCAATGTGTGAAAAGACCTACTGTATAGTTAATGTGTAAGTATATGTTGTATTTCTTGATATTCTGATTGTCTTGTTGATGATACATATTATATTTGTTGTACGATTTGATGCTACCTTGCAGATGTGTGTGACGTCTCTCTCTTTGTGTCCAAGAAACTATAAACTAAACTCTTCTGGTTAAAATAAAGCTGAGGCACATTAACGTTTCACACATAATAAATCATTAGTTATAGCATGACCTTTGCTCCATATCAACCAGACAACATCCTGGTATTTCACAATAAGAGTGAACATGAGAGGGAGGAAAATAACAAAAGAGCTGCAGTAAGAGGAGGAGCAACACTGGAAAGAGGAAAAATACAACGTCAAACTCCAGAAATGAAACTTAAGTTTGTCAGTGTCAGCCACGCTGCAGTAGAGACAAGTCTCTGTTTCTCTCTGAAAGAAAACTCACCTGACTTCATCAGGTCTTTCTCAACAACACAGCAGAGTCTCTGACAAACACTGGTGAGTACAGCTGATCACATTTACACTTTCTACAACCAGGATTAACACTAAACTTCAGCTCTACTCACAAAGGAAGTTCCACTCTTTTAATTACTTGTGAAATTAGTAACAATATAACTATGTCTGTTTGTCTGCAGGCCCACTATACAGTAGCCCACTTTAACAGCTTTAAACAGTCTCTCTGTGTCAGTTCTCAGGACTTTAGGAACTGGTTACTGATCTCCTCCTACACACTACTTTCTCTATTTCCTCTGGCTGTTTCACAATAAAAGCTTTCCACCAGAGAACAAGTGGAAAGCTTTTAATGTGAAGCAGCTGGAGGAAATGTACAGTAAGCAGAGCTATGTTAGAAGTGCTGTTATTTAATAAAAACTGGTCTACACAACAGGATGTGGAAATATTGTGTGCTGTTTTATCAGAGTAGTGCTTCAGCTTGTCCGAGCTTGTTTGTGCACAGCTCGGTGCAAGTTTAAACACTTCTGTCAGGGCTGGCCAAGTGCTGAGGCAGGAAAAGGATTCTGGACCCAAAGTGCCCAACACAATAGGGCAGATGCAGGTGTAGAATTCATTATAACAGAAAACAATCCAGGTTTACATGAGTCTTGAAGTTTAGTTTAATTTTATTTGTGTCATGCCAAACATTTGGCCCATCCCACATGGGATTACAAGACACCAAAAACCTATTTAGCAAACGTCTTCCGGTCACATACACACACACCCACACACACACACACACACACACACACACACACACACACACACACTATATACCAAATCACCAAAATCCTTATCTACAGATCATCTCGGTAAAGAGCTTTTTTCCTCTTCTCTCAGGCTTTCTCAAAATAACTGGCTGATTTAGGTTTCACAAGTGAACAGCCATCTCAGTCTTTGAGCATCATCCATATTTACCAAATCAATCTCTGCTTTTATCTTACTAAACAAAAAGTCACGCTGTTTGTGGAAAACTCCCTCCTGGACTGATGAGCCGACGTCACTCCTTGGACTCACGCATTTGCGCACATGCGCAACTTCGCCATGTCCTTTTGTAGTTCGCTGCAGACACGAGTACCAACACAGTCTCACTCCCTACTCGTCAAATGTATGACGCATGGTCCAGAGCCGTGAGGGAAAGCAAGATTATCAGCAGAAGTATGCAAGCAGAGGCAGGAGCAAGCAGCAAAGTGTCTGCACTGTAAAAAGCAGGAAGCAGAAGCACTAAAGATGAAAAGTTGTTAAAAGAAAAGCTTTTCGTCATAGGGCGTGGCCGTGGCGGGGCGGCCATTTTGTGCGTTTCGCCGCCGAAACAGGAAGTGGGTGTAACTCGAGTGTATATAATCCGATTACCTCGAAACTTTTCAGGATTCATAAAAGTCCAACCTTGAGGACAAATAACGGCCGATATTTACTTAAAGTCATAGCGCCTTCTAGTGGCAACAGGAAGTAGGCCTAAAAGTCAAGGTGCTATACTTTAACGAACTCCTCCTAGAGATTTCATCCGATGGACTTCAAACTTGGTCTGTACCATCCCAACACCTTAACGATGAAAAGTTATGAAAAGAAAAACTTTTCGTCAGACGGTGTGGGCGTGGCGTGGCGGCCATTGTGAGTGTTTAGCGATGAACAAAGAAGTTGTTGTAACTTGAGTGTACGTTGTCGTATCTGCCCGAAATTTCTCACGGTGGACAAGGGTCCAGGCCTGAGGACACCTACAGGCCAAAGTTGACTTTTGGTCATAGCGCCCCCCGCTGGCAACAGGAAATCTGCCTTATATGACAAACATCATCCGATTTACATGAAACTTAGAATGTGTGGTCTACATGTGATACTGAGCCGCCCCCTATAATATCACCACGCCCACTTACTCAGGCCACGCCCCCTTTCATAACATTTGAAGGGTAGAGTCTTGTGTGAGGTGTCATTGAACTCAGCAGAGACTTCGTTTTTAATTGGTGATGGTTGGACCCGCCCCCTATGATTTAGCCACGCCCCCTCTCACAGCTAATGAACCGTATGACGTAGAGTCTTGTGTGAGCTACCGTTGAACTCGGCGGGGAGTTCCCTTTTCATTGGTGATGGTTTGTGGCGTCTGAGTGCCGCGCAAATGCACGGTCGCAAGGAGCGGCGTCCGCCGGTAACCCCGACGCGCGCAGAGGTGCGAGGGCACGTCCATCGCTGCTCGCAGCTTTAATTATGTTTGCGGTCTTTAGGCTGCACAAAAACATACAATCTTTTACACCCACATTAAAACAAGTAATTATTTAGATTTAATGTCGTAATTGGGCTTTGGGTTCTGCATGTTAGCTCTACAGCGCTCCCACTTACTTTCAGCCTTTGAACACGTTTTTGATGCGCTTAATTCATTGTTGACACCCCTACACGAAATCTCACAAAATTCAAAGCAAATCAAAACCTGTGAACGTTTGTGAGAATATTCAGGAGCGGGTTCATGCTTTAATAGCGAGATTCATAGCTTCCCCTAATGTATGATAACCCTCCGAATAATGTGACGCTAGTTTGCGAAGGATTAGTCAATACCTCAAAAGAAGATGATAAGTCATGTGACAACATGACACTTTAGGCCATTTACAGGTATGGAACTGTTACAAAGTCCTCTTTGGCGATTCAACACATCCATCTTAAATTGGGTCAGCAGAATCTCAAGACCTTCACGGTGCCAAATTGGGAAGCTTCTGTGTTACGGTGGAATGACGTGATGTTTTGGGCAATTTGCATATTTCACCATAACACAGGAAGCTGTTAACTGGACTTTACACTGTTCAATCTGCCCCAAATTCCTGAAGACATCTACATGCCTATATAGAGTTGAATTTGTAGCACTACATCCTGACAACAGCAAGTTAGTCATATGTTAGATTTACATGAAATAAACATGATGTCGTCTACATATGATTCGATTCACAACATTATGTTACATTAGTGTGTGTTATCCAGCGCCATGTAGTGGACACAGCAAGTGGTACAAAATATACGATACCTCATTTTCAGTGCCACACACAGGAAATAATGTCTAACTCATGCCCACAGTGTCTGATGATCCTGGAAAATGCAAGAGCCACGTTGACTGGCGCTCCATCAGTATCCTCGACTGAATGTGCGAGGGCACGTTCATCATTGATTGCAAAATTAAATAACCTATATTGTGAATAATGTTTTTCCTTTTCTTTCACACTATGTGTAGATATGGCTGCTGCAAACTATCTGCAATCTGAAGATCAGTTTCTGTGCTCCATCTGTCTGGATGTGTTCAATGATCCTGTCAGCACACCATGTGGACACAACTTCTGCAAAAACTGCATCACTGAACACTGGAATACCAAGGACCAGTACCTGTGTCCAATATGTAAGGAGGGTTTTACCACAAGACCTGATTTGAGAGTCAACACTTTCATCTCTGAGATGGTTGCTCAGTTCAGACAGTCAGCTCAACAGAAAGCCAGCAGCAGCAGCTCAGAGCAACAAGTGTCCAAACCAGGAGAAGTTCCCTGTGACGTCTGCACTGGAACCAAACTGAAGGCCCTGAAGTCCTGCCTGGTGTGTCTGGTCTCCTACTGTGATACTCACCTGGAGCCTCATCTTACAATGAGAGGCTTTAAAAGACATCAGCTGATCGACCCTGTGGAGAACCTGGAAGGCAGGATGTGTACATAACACAATAAACCTCTGGAGCTGTTCTGTAAGACCGACCAGACATGTGTCTGCATGCTCTGCCCTTATTCAGATCACAAGATGCATGATGTTGTTCCTCTGAAAGAAGAATATGAAGGAAAGAAGGCAGAGCTGGGGAAGACAGGGGCTGAAATTCAGCAGATGATCCAGAAGAGACGACTGAAGATTCAGGAGATCAAACACTCAGTCGACCTCAGTGAGGAAGATGCAGACAGAGAGATAGCAGAAGGTGTTCAGGTCTTCACTTCTCTGAAGGAGTCTGTTGAGAGAGGCCTGAATGAGCTCATCAACACCATCAAAGAGAAGCAGAAAACAACAGAAAAACAGGCCGAAGCTTTCATCAAAGAGCTGGAACAGGAAATTTCTGAGCTGATGAAGAGAAGCACTGAGGTGGAGCAGGTGTTACGCTCTGAAGACCACCTCCATCTTCTCCAGAGTGTCCAGTCCCTAAACATCCAACAACCTCCACCCACCAAGGACTGGACAGAGGTCAGCATCCGTCCATCTTCATATGAGGGGACTGTGGTGAAAGCTGTGGCTCAGCTCGAGGAGACACTCAGTAAACAGATGAAAAAGTGGCTCGCTGAGTCTGAGCTGAAGAGGGTCCAGCAGTATGCAGTGGATGTGACTCTTGATCCTGATACAGCACATCCTAAACTCATCCTGTCTAATGATGGGAAACAAGTGAATTATAGTGATGTGCGGAAGAATCTCCCAGACAACCCAGAGAGATTTTCTCGTTATTGTATTGTTTTAGGAAAACAGAGTTTCTCTTCAGGCAGATTTTACTTTGAGGTTCAAGTTAAAGGAAAGACTAAATGGACTTTGGAGTGGCCAGAGAGTCGATCAACAGGAAGGAAGACATAACACTGAGCCCTGAGGATGGTTATTGGACGATATGGTTGAGAAATAGAAATGAGTACGAAGCTCTTGCTGACCCTCGTGTCCTTCTCTCTCTGAAGTCTCCTCCTCAGAAGGTGGGGGTGTTTGTGCATTATGAGGAGGGTCTGGTCTCCTTTTATGATGTAGATGCTGCAGATCTTATCTACTCCTTTACTGGCTGCTCCTTCACTGAGAAACTCTTCCCATACTTCTGTCCCTGTAGTAATGAAGGTGGTAAAAACTCTGCCCCTCTGATCATCTCTCCTGTCAGAGTAAACTAATCACTGATCTCTTTTCACGTATTCATTTATTTTCAATCAAATTAACAAATGTACATTTTCATACATTTAACATCTTATTTTCTACAGAATATGTTTCCTCTGGTGACTGATTTATACTTTATTAGGGGTCCAGGGGTGGGAGAACCGCTGTAAGAAAGCGACGCGGTTCACACAGCAGGGCTGTAGAACCCTATTGTTTTCCTAAGGATTTTCCTCCATTAGTATTATTTTCCATTTTTCCCCTCCGCCTAAAACTGAAGCGGTTCAGCTTAAACCATACATGGTGTGGGGGTGCCATTTTCAGGACTGATCCAAAACTCTGCGACCTCAGGCGCAACAATTGAACCAGTTCCACCACTAAGTGGCGCTATAGCAGAAAAAAACTGTAATTCCCACACCGTACACCGAACATTCAAAATCCATATATCCTAAGTGTCTGATATAGGCCACGCCCATTTCCTCTTAATTTATCAAAAACCTACTTTTTCGATCTCCTCCTAGACCGTGTGACCGATCTGCACAAATCTTGGCATGTAGTATCTCCAGACCTACCTGACAAAAATGTATCAAAAGAATTTTTATAGGATAACAATTTACGCACAAACAAATTTGTGTAGCTAACTATGAAAACACTAACTTATCTCGGCCAAAATATTATAAATATAAATATCCCACATTACACATCGCACATTAAAAATCTTTACATCAATGTGTTCCTTGAATTAGGCTGAATCTGATGATATAGGCCCGGCCCATTTCCGCTATAAAGTTGCTCAATGTGCAAAACTAACTTTTTCGAACTTGTCCTAGGCCGTATGACCAATCTGCACGAAACCTTGTACATAGCATTTGCAGATGGACCTGACCAAAAGTTATTCAAAGAATTTTGCTACGTTAAATAATGCACATTTGACGACCAAACTAATTTTCCTAGCTAGCTACCACACACATATCATATATCTCAACCAAGTTACATTAGTCAGCAAAAATCTTGAGATGATTGATTTGGTAAAGCGCCCCCTTATCATCCATTATAGTCAACTTAGACAGTTTGGGCCTTTTTACCCCTTCTGAGGTCAAGCACCAAACGGAACTTCTGATTCATAACTTAATAACTTTATAATTATAACTAGTAGAAACATACGTTCTTTAGGAGCTAAAAGCTAACAGTTGCCCATTCTGTTGATGGCTTTGACGTCTTCCTAGTCTTCCTAGCCCTTACAGAAGGTTTTGTATCCAGCCTAGAAGTCCAGAGTGTTTTTGGGGTCTTTGTGCAATTAATCCGTACTGTTACATCCAAGATTGATTCACTGTATGTAAGAAATGTAAATAGTTTGTCCTTTATAAATGAGTTATAATGTTCAATATGTTTATTTTTGCACTGGTTGACTCCAAATATATAGAACTGTTTTAGACAACACAAATGCTTGTGTGGCATTGCTGTGTGTGTGATATCAATATATATCTGTGAGATTCATGCTCCGTTTTATTTATTTATTTGTCTTTATGGTCCTTCAACCTTTTTAACATTCAAGTGACCTCACTGCAGCACAATATTCTAATAGCCCAGTTTTTCCTGAAAAGAAATGATGTTCATAGATTGACTATAGACAGGGTTGATGTTTTACAAGCTTTTATAGAAAATAAAACCAGATGGACCAGAGGTTGTCAAAAATCCTTTAGGACTCTGGGATATTTGCAACGGCAATGTACCGCAGACCTTGCGGCTCACACCTCTCAAAATTTCCCAATGTTTGCCTCCCCACCAATACGCTTTGGGTTTCACTTTGGGTTCCACTTTGGGTTCCACTTTGGGTCCCGCTTTCCCGCGCTCCCTGGGTTGTTGGGGGCGACTGGCATTGGGGGTGACTGGCGCCGGGAGGCTTGGACCCCATCATAACTGCTTGCACTTTTAGTTCCATTTATTTTATGGTTAAATGTGCAGCAATTCTTTGCAAATTAAATAAAACTTCATCTTGACATATTCAATGTCTTCAGAAACTGAATTCTTCTGGAAGTTATAATAAATATCTGTGCGTTTAAGAGAAGTTTAAATAGATATCGTCTACATAACGTGTGTCATGATGCATCAAATGAATACACATTTATTTGTATTTGATGTGCAGCCACAGAAAACATATTGCTGAATATTTCATTGTGTCATGAAGCTTCATTTAGAGTAAGGCCTATTACATCCTATTAGGATGGGTAACGTCTGACAATAACAATAACTTTAGTTTTCTATGTTGTAAGTTGAAATTGTTTAAAGACACATTTCAATACTGACATCAAATGTTGTATAATCTCTCTGAAAGAGTCAAATAACAATAATCGATGAATGCAGGGTATTAATTTAACCTCTGAACATTTCTTGAGAGCTGACAGCCTTCCTCATGTCCGAGCACGTTACCATGACTCCCTGGTAGTGTAGACCACTAACTGGTGTTGTGACACAGAACGACCACTAGATGGATCACAACACAAAGGAATGATGAGACAAAGTTACTGTACTGCTGCCACGCTGAGCACCAAAACAAAATTGCAGCAACAACCTTTTTCAGTTTAGTGGGAAGATTTATGTTGAGATTTAAATAAAGCAGTTGTTGAACACAAGGCCTGAGTAAGCAGTGACTTGAGCACCAAACACTGAAGAGAAAAGCTGGTTTACACAGAAGTTGTATTTCAGTCGAGGATGATCTTAGTTTATTTTGAATTTGAAAACATTCATAATTTCAAGAATAGAGTTGAACTTTCAGTATTAGTGCCAGGCATAAGAAAAATAATAAATATTAATTCAAAACATTGCAATAAAGAAACATCAATGACTAGGATGAAGATGAAATTATCAAACAATTTGCAACATTGAAAATAGGTCGAAATATCAGGAACAATGTTGAAAGATCTACCTCCTCTCATTTTGTTCCCTTATTGGTCTTATATGGAAACATTGCCTGTTTTATTGTGTTTGCAGAGCGTCTTTACTGAGCCCCGGAACCATCACAGAAAGAACAAATATTATTGCGTGGCCTCAAGTTATTATTTTGTGGCGTACTGTAGCCTATATGGAAAATGCTGTGTTTTCAGAGGACTTGTTAATGCTTACTGCGCAATCATCAAGTAGTTTCTGGCGTTTTCTGAAGTAGCCCATGTAATGAGGATGTTCCCTGTCAGTGCAATCAATGCAATTCTTACAATGTTTTGTCATGAATTATTTTGCTAATCCGCTCTTTGCTTGGCAGGACACGCAGCGTGTCAGCTGAGAACAGGACTGATACAGACAGACAGACAGACAGACAGACAGACAGACACACAGACAGATAGACAGATGGCCTGATACAGACACACAGACAGATACATGCACTCATACAGTATGGAGATCAGTTATTCTCCAAAAAGAGTACTTTTATCCACCGACCCCCGAGCCCCCCAGGTTCCACACAGTGTCCAACACAAAAAAAACATCCAAAAAGTGACAGAGAGAGTCCGCTGAGCTGTAACGGCACGCCGGTATTTTGTCTCCGGTAAAGTGTCTCATTTTGGATGAGCTGGATATTCAGGGTCTCATGGCAGAGTTTATCAGCCAAACTCCAGAGCGCAAATCTACGTTTGGTTTACCGAAATCATCATAAGGTAAAGACACGGTGTCTTACATCTCTGCGTCTTTTTCCTGCAGCCGTGCAGGCCCAGATGGTAGCCTATATTTAGCCTAGTATGATTGTGATTTATATATGCCTATTATAAAGAAACAAACTGATACAGACAGACAGACAGACAGACAGACAGACAGAGCTGAAATTCAGTGAATGGGCCCTCGCACATTCGCGTCAGGGACACTGATGGAACGCTAGTCAACGTGGCTGTGCATTTCCGGGATAATCAGACACTGTGCGCATGAGTTAGACATTTCTGGTGGAGTCTGTTGCACTGAAGGTCATGTTTCTGTATACCATGTGTCGACAATGTACATTTCATGTTAATTGGATGATATATGTCACATACACCTAACTTCCTGTTGTCAGAAGGTGGTACTATGACTTAATATAGGCATGTAGATGGGGCAGATTGGACAGCATAAAGTAAATATATAACAGCTTTCTGTGTTATCCCAACCCTGGTCTGTGTTTAGGAGCGCTATGGATCCCGCTGGCCATGCCCCGACCTCAATCCCTGCAGAACTTTGCAATTTTCTCCAGTTCTGATATGTTTTGCAATTTTCAGAAGTTTTTTAAGCATCCCAAGTTCCCAATCATCCCACAAAAAAAATCTCTACAAAAACAATATCTTTTAGTGACAGGGACCGTTGAGCGCCTCAATGTTTGTGTAAAAAGAAACAAGTGTGAGGACTGTTAGCTTAAGTAAATCACATGATGGTGAAGTTGTTTGGGTTGTAGGTTTCTGTTATATTTCCTGTTTTATTTTGTTAACTCTTGCGCTGCGTTTCGATTGATTCCCGTTTCCTTGTTATCTGTTTTGTTACCTGGTTATTACGTCATGTCCGGCTGAGGGGGTAAGCACGAGGAACGCTGATCTCCAAAATTTTGGGAAATGTAATACATTCAATTGATTTAATATAGCATATTATGACATAAGGTGGATGTAAAAGTGAAAGTCATAAAAGTGGTTTTATGGCACCAAAAGGAATAAAACGATCAAGGAAAAAGAGTTCAATAAACCAGTCAGACTTACCTGTCCAAACAGCTCATTCACCTGCAGCAAAAATGGCTGGAGCTGAAGGAGCAGACGAGAGGCAGCGTGAACTGTTCATGCAAATGCGTCTCATAAGATGAGAGGTGATTAATGCTGTAATAGAAAAGTTGCAGCCTCAAATGGATGGCATGAAAGCAGACTTAAAAGAATGCAACGTGAAACTTGTGGAAGTTGAGCGATCTCTCTCAGGCATCTAGGATCGTATTACATCACTGGAGAAATCAAATGAATTTCTCCTAAAAGAGAATAAAGAGTTGAGAGAAAGAGCTGACCACTGGAAACACACAGCCGAAAGTTTAATCTGCGGGTGTTTGGACTTTGTTGGAATGTTGAAAAAGACAATTCCACTGATTTCATGGCAAACTTTTTTTAGGAGGTTTTCAAAAGGGAAAACACTCCTAGCTGAGCCTGAAGTGGAAATTGCCCACCGATTCGGGCCGCTGACAAGAGATGGAGCAAGGGCTATGATGGTAAGAATGCAAAGATATGCAACCAAAGAAGCTGTTAAAATTGCCAAAGAAGAGGGTGTGATTAACTTTAGAGGAATGAAGATGAGGATCTTTCCAGATCTAACTGAGATGCCGAAGAAAAGATCGCAGTTCCAGGATGACAGAGCTAAACTGGACGCTGGGATAAAACATGGGATCATTCATCCAGCCACTCTTATCATCACCTTTAAGAGCGAGAAAAAATACTTCAAGGACAGGGAATTGGCAGTGACTTACTTTAATAAAGTGCTTAAATCCTGAGAAGTCCGAGGTAGAAAATGAAAAGGTTTAGACCACACAAAACGATGTTGAATCTGGATAAAGCAATATGATGCTGAATATGTGTATTCGAAATTCAAAAGTGGAGGTCGGCTAACTCTAGCTGGCAGATATGGACGTGTTAAGTGACAATGCAAGTGAATGTTCATTTGTGTTGGATACTGTTAGAATGGCCGCATATCGGTTGGACAATTACAACAGGAGACTTGAGGCAAAGGTACGAACAGGTGTTAATTTCACCGACAAGTAACACAAAAATGGAAGGCATGATCGCAACAAACAAACTGAGCACCACAGGCAGCATGTGGTCCAAACAGCAGCAGCGCTAGATGGAAACTGTCAGCCTTTTATAGCCTGCCACTGACATTATCTCGACCCTACCACAGTACAAGATGAATCTGAAATATACTCAATCTAAACATTTATACAAAATACAACAACCACATCAAATACATCATTAGTTTGAACAATTCATTCAAGTACAGTTAATTAAAGCACTCAAAACACCCCTTCGCTACTTGAAACATGAAATTTTAAAATGGGGGCTTGATACGCTAACGTCTCTTTTAGCCTGAACACTCTGGAGAGGAGACACAACAGAGGTGAGTTACTTGAACACAAACTTTATTATTGTACAAGCAGAAACTTATTCTTATTCTTTATTAATAAAGGACAACACACATTAATCAACATTTCTGTAAATGTGCCAGTGTTAGCCAGCCGGCTAATTTTCAACTGCAGTCCTTTTGGCAAGATGATTTTAGACCAGAGCAACAGGAAGAAGCAAGACATTAGTACAGGTTAAATTATACAGACAGAAGTAAACAAGACACAACACAGACAGCTAGAGCATCAGAGAAGCTATCACTGTTAGCCATGCAGAGCCACAAGAAGCAGCAAAGCAC
This sequence comes from Perca flavescens, assembly GCF_004354835.1. NCBI lineage: Eukaryota > Metazoa > Chordata > Actinopteri > Perciformes > Percidae > Perca > Perca flavescens. The sequence continues at coordinate 3,886,724 of NC_041332.1, forward strand.
CAGCATATCTAAATATCAAACAGCATTCACATTCAGTATAAGATATTATACAAGCATCGAAACACGGCCAAGCAACATAGGCCACAAGCCATCTTCTAACAGCGTTCAACCATGCAAAACAGTAAAAAGCCATAACGAAAAGATAAAATAAGTTACATCACTCGTGAGGGATGCGTTAATATAGGACAGGTTAATATGATGGTAAAAATATTTAAAATACAAATTTGTTATTCATACATATTCAAGCAATGCAAAGCGAGCTAAGTTTAATACCTAGCAAGATATCAAAACATTAAACATATTAGCAGGAGGTTAGCAATACTAACAACATTAATATAAAAAATACTAAGAGACTAAAAATGTTCACAAGTCTAACTATCCAAGAGCCAGGTCTTGAGACTTTGTGTGAAATTATGGTAGGTGGTGCAGTTTCTTATTTCATTTGGTAGAGTATTCCACCTATTAGAAGCTCTAACAGAAAAGCACAATTGACTAAAGGAACTGGACCTGTAAGGGGTTACACTGTCCCCTCTCAGAACAGACCGAGTGGTTCTATTCTTAGAGTTTTTTTGTTTAATAAAAGAATTGAGTAGTGGTGGAGCTTTACCATTTAGGATCTTGAACATTAGACAGATGTCATTATATTTAATTACATTTTCCCAACTAAGGATGTCATATTTGTTAAGAATTTTACAATAATGATAAGTATTTTGTTTTCTGTCCAGCACTTTGAGGGCCTGTTTATACAGAGAAAGAACAGGCTTAGGGGTTGTATCGTTCGCTTGCGTCCAGCTTGTCATACAATATAGTAGATGAGGAATAATCATTGAACTCAAGTATAATTTTGCTGCTGAAGTTGTTAGGCAGCTTCTTATATACCTAAAATTGGCGATATTGTATCTAGTTATTCCAATAACTTTTTTCACTTGTTTTTTTAAAGACAAGTTGGAATCAAGGATGATACCAAGATATTTAACATGAGAGACAACTTGAATATTCTCACCAAACACATAAACTTTGTGCTCACAATCTGAAGCGGAGTGTGTATTTGAAAAAAACATACAATCAGTTTTCAATACATTTAAACACAGGTGAGAATTTTCAAGCCATGTAGTTACATTTTCCATTGTTGAATTAAGTTTAAGAGTTGCTTTTTTTTTTGTTTTTTGCATGGACGTATATTATAGTGTCATCTGCATACATATGAGCTTCACACCCTATACAAATTGATGGCAAGTCATTTACGTATAGGCTAAACAAAAGAGGTCCTAAAATTGAACCCTGGGGCACACCCATCTCATTAATCATAAAGGGTGATGTTTCATTACCCACTCTTACACACTGAACCCTATCTGCAAGATAAGACTTTATCCAGTTTAGCACGTTTGATGAAAAATTTAAATTTGCTAATCTAGAAATTAGTATTTGATGATTCACAGTATCAAATGCTTTTTTTAAATCCAGGAATATAGCCCCGACAACACCTCCTTTATCTAGTTTAAGTTTGATATTCTCCAGGAGGAAGCACTTTGCTGTTAACCTGAATTCCATTAATCAGGCGAAGATTATACCATACTGCACAAGTTTATTGTTTTTCTTCGCAGAGCTATGCTCTGCAATTCCCTGCAATGCCCAGCCACGTCCTGCTGCGTCCGGCGCATCCACCCATGCTCTGCAGCGCCACGTTTCATCCCGCAACGCCCTGCTGTGATGTTCATACACACATAGTCAGGATCCGGTATAGGAGACTGCACCACTCAGTATGACACAATGTGCCCTCCTATGACATGAACTACAACGACCACCTTCACAGTCACTGTTCCTTTATCTCTAATGTGACTATTATTTGCCACTGTTCATCACACCCCCAACCGGCCCGGTCAGACACCGCCTACCAAGAGTCTGGGTCTGCCGAGGTTTCTTCCTAAAAGGGAGTTTTTCCTCGCCACTGTCGCAATAGCTACTACTAATGCTTGCTCTTGAGGGAAATACTGCAATTGTTGGGGCTTTGTAAATTATAGAGTGTCTAGACCTACTCTATCTGTAAAGTGTCTCGAGATAACTCGTGTTATGATTTGATACTATAAATAAAATTGAATTGAAATTGAATTGAATTGAATTGTTTAGGTAACCAAACTAGCAAACTCAGTATGTGTGTTTCTCTTGACAGGGATGGCCTCCAATCAACACCAGCTGCAACCTCCACAAAACAGATTGTTAATATTTTCCAATAAACATTCAAATCTTTTGTGCCTCATTTCATTTACCCGTAACATAATGAGCTACAGTGTACTAATGCTGCAAAATATTAGTGATGAAGAGGACCTTCATTACAGATACATACACAGTTAGGGATGTGTATGTATGGTTGTGTGTTTGTCTGTGTTTTATAGTTATGTCTACATGTACAAGTTTTGTGCTAGGGAGAGCTCCGATGCGGTCTGGGTATTCGATGAACAGGAAGATAATTACTGTTTGAAACAATGATGAAGCATTCTAAAATGCCAAGAAAAGGTCTGAACATAGCTCACATTAACATATGTAGCATCAGAAACAAATTAATTGAAATCTCTGAAATATTAATGCTTAAATAATTGCACATTTTAGCTGTGTCTGAAACACATCTGGACTCAACATTTGAGGATGCATCTTTGAATATACAGGGATACTGCCTCGTAAGGGGGGATAGAAATGCATTTGGTGGAGTTGCATTTTTTTATTCAGTATCACATACCAATTAAACTTAGAAATGATTTAATGCCAAGGGAGGTGGAGGCATTGTGGCAGCAAATACAACTGCCACATTTGAAGCCCATGCTGATTGGCTGTTGTTATAGACCACCAAGTGCAAATAGTGAATATCTAGATAAAATATGTGAAATGCTAGAACATGGGTGTGATGGCAGTTATGAAATCTGTTTCATGGGGGATATGAATATAGATTGGAATGCATTAAGTTTTTCAATGAAAAAAGGCTTCAGAATGTTACAGATTTGTGTGGTTTGTCACAGGTAATTAACAAACCAAAGAGAATATTTACTAAGAGTGACAACACAATTACTTCCACGTGTATTGATCATATTTTCACTAATGCAGTGGAGCTATGCTCAAAGGCATTATCTATAATGACTGGCTGTAGTGATCATCATTTAAGTGCCGAAGCCTGGACCCAAAGTAATACAAAAGAGATCATACAAATTGGTTGATCAGGACAGATTTAGAAATTATGTAAAAGAAATATGTTGGTCAGATGTATTACTGAAAACAAATCCTGATGAGGCACTGAAAAATGTTCATTGTTATGCCTATCGTTGAAAAGCATGCTCCAGTGAAGAAGTTTATGGTCAGAAGCGTCAGTTAACACTTTTAGGAAATGGAATTATTTTAGCAAATTTCCAATCTTGAGGACATAGACATTCACTTAAACTTTGATTTATAATATGACAGATAATGGGGGCAATTAAGTCTGCAACTAATTTAAGTAGATTACCGTCAAGGCCATCCACACCTGGCGGTTTATCTTTTTATAACATATTTTCTACTTTGTTAATATTTACTCTTGCAAATTTGAAGTTACAATTTTTGCGTCTCATGATTTTCTCTTTTATTAATAAGTAAGATCATTCTCTATTTTTCTCATATGATTTCTTAAATCATTTATTTTATATATAAAAGTATTAAGGTGGTTTGCAATCTCCACTGGTTTGGTGAGGAAATTTCCCTAAAACTCCAAAAAAGATGGAGTTTGTTTATTGCTCTTTCCCATTAAGCTGTTCAGCGTATTCCATAATCTTTTACTATCATTTTTTATATCATTAATCCTGGATATATAATACATTTTCTTTTTCTATTTAAATTAGTTAGAAAGTTTCTTAGTTTATGGTAGGTTTGCCAGTCTGGTTGATAACCAGATCTTATTGCTGTTAATTTTGCTAAATCGCATTCTCAGGGTCAAATAGTCGTCCTATAAGTTTATTGCATGTGTTAAGTAAAATTATGGAGAGTATAGTATGTGAGCAGATGAAAGAATATTTTTCTTTGAATGATTTAACCACTGATTGCCAACATGCATATAGAAAGGGACACTCAACAGCTACCGCTCTAACTCATATGACTGATGACTGGATGAGAGATATTGAGCAAAAAAAACTAGTAGTTGCTATTATGCTTGATTTTACAGCAACGTTTGATCCTTGATCCTTGATCATCTATTGAAAAAACTTGAATGTTATGGTTTCTCTCAGTCAGCAATGTTATCCATCCATCCATCTTCGTCCGCTTATCCGGTGTCGGGTCGCGGGGGGAGCAGCTCCAGCAGGGGACCCCAAACTTCCCTTTCCCGAGCAACATTAACCAGCTCCGACTGGGGGATCCCGAGGCGTTCCCAGGCCAGGTTGGAGATATAATCCCTCCACCTAGTCCTGGGTCTTCCCCGAGGCCTCCTCCCAGCTGGACGTGCCTGGAACACCTCCCTAGGGAGGCGCCCAGGGGGCATCCTTACCAGATGCCCGAACCACCTCAACTGGCTCCTTTCGACGCAAAGTTATGGATGACGAGTTATTTGACAAACAGGCAACAACTAGTCTTTTTTTAATGGTAGCTATTCGGATGTTGAAGCAGTGAGTTGTTATACACTATTTTCACGAATGATTCATCACTTATTTTAAAAAAGGTCAGTATATTGATGTATGCAGATGATTCAACTATTTAAGTCTTCACCTACATTTCATGAGTGAAACACCAACCTATCAGCCTGACAAGCCAGACCCACATCAAGATGTTGGGTCTGGGAACTCACCATTGACAGGGCTCAATCCGAGGGGCAAGATAAACGGGTGTCTTTCAAATTCCCTCTACACGCAATAGGATAGCGCTACAACCAGGCAGAGCAACGAAGAAGGAAGAGAAGCTAGTTGATAGATTAAACGTTTGCTATATCGGGTCGGCAAAACTCCGAACACATCTTCCTTTTTTAAGAATGATTTCTGTACCTTTCTTTGTTCTTTTCTCAAAGAAAAGCTTAACTCCAAGTCTTCCAGAAGACCGCTGTTCCCAGCAGAAGCAGCCATAAGCCTGCCCACCCACTCTATACACGATGTGATTGGCCTGACCAGAATTTGTTTTTTCCGGCTCGCAAGCTAACGGAGAGTGCCTAGCCCCCCCCTTGGCTGCAAAATAAATTTGCTGCCACAAGGGTGCGTCTAGATTTCTAGGGTATCAACCTATCACAAGAGCTGCAATCAGTGGTTGAATGGGTAAAGAGGAATAACCTAGTTCTTAATGTTTCAAAGACAAAAAGCATGATGTTCGGTTCACAGTATACTCTTCATAATCAACCTGAGTTGAAAGTTAGTATAAATGATGTATCTGTTGAGCAGGTCCAACAGACCAAACTGCTAGGAGTTATTTTAGATAGCAAATTATCATGTACAAAACGTATAAATAACATGGTTTTTAAGATGGGAAGTGGTGTTTCTGTTGTAAAAAGATGTGCACCATATTTGTCACAAAGCTCAACCAAAGTAGTAGCTAAAGCTTTAATATTGTCTAATATTGACTATGGTTCAGTAGTATGCTCTAATGCAACACAAGAAAAAATAACTAAATTGCAAATGGTGCAAAATAGAGCCAAAACTTTAGCACTTAGGTGTGGATATAGAACAAATGTTACAATGCACAAATGTTTAAGTTGGTTATTTGTAAGAAATAGATTACTCTTTTCATTATGTGTTGTTTTTTATTAGGAATATTCTTGTAACAAAGAAACTATTATGTATAATAGTTTACCTTTCAGTTCAGATATACTGTACATGACTATGCGACTAGTCATGAAAAAAGAGGTAACTTTACTTTACCAAAGCAAAGACAATTAAAGCTGCAAGCAGCGATGAACAGACCCCCGCACCCCCGCCAAATGCACAGCCATGTCGACCAGCGTCTCGCCACTACGACAGTAGACATGGCCGTGCATTTGCGTGATAATCAAACAGTGCGCAGAGTGCGGGGCGATGGATACTATGTATTTTAACTTCTTAACCAACTTAACTACTTCCTGTTTCATGGCTAAAAGCACAAAAAGGTTTATTTATTTAACCAAATGAACCTCTGTATTGTTACTTTATTTATTATTTTTCCTTTGTTTTTTCTGTAATTTTTTTGTTCTTCTCCCTTTTCGTTCTCTTCCTTCCCCACCCAATCCCAATAACTCTTTAATTCCACTTAATTATTTTGTGTTACTGTCTGCTCTTTGTATCACTATGACACCTGTTTTGTTTCCCTTGTCATTGTTTGATGGTATTTGTTGACACGTTTGCTCTGTCTATATCACCAATAGAATTATTTGAAAATGAAAAGTCTGCCACACTGTTCGTAAATACGAACTAAACATGCATTATGTTGCTCTATATCAAGTGTGGACCAAACAATGTAAATTTCATGTAATTTAGATCTTTGTCAAATGAGGATAACTCATTATTGGCATGTGCATGAAGTCAGGAAAAAAAATCACAGTGAGAGAGTGGGCGTGTTCATGACGTTCTATCATGCTGCTGGTACCGAAAGTAAACAAACAACGAGGGTGAAGAAGAGTACCAACAATATAAATAAAATGCATAATTAACATGTGTATGTATGTACATATATGTATGTGTATACAAATGCACTTTTTTATATGCAAACTTATCCGTGCATACTAGTCAAATGTTTGTTTACCTTGTTCAACTTTGTTGTTTTTAGCCATGTGTGTTGTTGTGTATGTACACTGAGAGCAACAGAAAGCCAGAGGCAAATTCCCTGTACGTGTTCATATTTACTTGGCCATTCAAACTGACTCTGATTCTGAAACAGGCAGAGGAGCCAGTATTATCAGGCAGCTGCTATGTCTCTAGTCACTTGTTGGAGACGGAGTTGAACTATTACTGCCTGAGACACAGTTGCAATGTAGTGTCGTAATGTAGGTCACTGACCACAATGTGACCTATCTCAATTTACACAGCAAGCTGGGAAACAAACGTGAGTACTGAGAGCAACAAGTTAGTAGACTGCCAAATTGTCACTGGATCTTTCTCTCTCAGTGTGTGTGTGTGTGTGTGTGTGTGTGTGTGTGTGTGTGTGTGTGTGTGATAAGAGATCAAAGGAATGGAAAGAATCACGACCATAAATGACAGCAAAACACAATCAAGACAAAAACTAGTTCTCATCTACCAAAATCGATTTGATTTGATTTAGATTTTTTGTATTGAAATGAGATTACCTTAGATAAATCATGAACCATGTAATGAATTAGATTGTTTTTATTGCTTGACAGTCCTATTTTTAAACTTTTTTTGGCCGTTATGCGGTTTTTGAACACTAAATCTACTTGTGGTTGTTTTAAAATAAACATACATTGTAATCTAGAAAACCGATCATGGTGCGTCGAGCTCCTTGTTTTAACAAACATTTTGATTATGCATGTATTGCTAATAATATATATATATTATATATATACACACATTTTAGTTTGAATGCACTTATCACACAGATATTTAGATAGGCCTACTTTTTTAATCACTGGTTTTTGGAGTTTGTTGGGATATAGTTTGTATGCACTGTCAGCTCAGCTGTACTTCATGGAGGGGAGGGGTGAGTGAGTTTTTAAAAGGAGACAGAGGTAGAGTGGTATGCAGTATACAGAGCCTGTGTAACATAGTATCTTTAGACTCTACGTGGACCCCCCCCACCCCCGCACCCTCTGCCAAAAATATCTTCCCGCTCTGGACAGACAAAGGGACTGATACAGACAGACAGACAGACAGAGCTGAAATTCAGCAGATGATCCAGAAGAGACAACTGAAGAGATAAAAGTTTTGACGTGCAGCTCAGGTCTTTACACATCAGAAACAGGTACTGGTCATTGGTATTCCAGTGTTCAGTGATGCAGTTTTTGCAGAAGTTGTGACCACATGGTGTGCTGACAGGATCAGTGAACACATCCAGACAGATGGAGCACAGAAACTGATCTTCGGATGGCAGAATACTCACAGCAGCCATATCTACACATAGTGTGATAGAAAAGATTTTTTTTTATTGAAAATACAGTTTTCATTAAAGCAGCAAGCAGTGGTGAATGGGCCCTCGCATATCAAGATGAAATTCAAAAGTGGAGGCCGGCTAACTCTAGCTGGCAGATATGGACGTCTTGGGTGAATGTTTATTTGTGTTAGACACTGTTAGAATGGCCTCATAGCGGTTGGATAATTAAAGCAGGAGACTTGAGGCAGAGGTATGGTGCAGATTACGGTGTTAATTTCCCCGACAAGTAACACAAAAATGGAAGCCATGATCGCAACAAAGAAACTGAGCACCACAGGCAGCATGTGGTCCAAACAGCAGCAGCACTAGATGGAAACTGGCAGCCTTTTATAGCCTGCCACTGTTATCAGCTGAATAGCTTAGCGCAGGGGCTAATGGACCCACGTTTGTATCTCGTAAATGACCCCACTTATAATGCCCGAAATGATACCAAAGGTCTACACTAGTACAAATAGGTTATGTACTCATAAAACAATGGATTGTAAAGTTTGTAAGTACACCAGAAGTTTATGTAAATAACACTTGCCTGCTGGCTTCTGCTCTCTGCTGTTGTTGTTGCTGCTGTAAGACGAGTGCTTAGGGACTGTCTACAAATTACTACACCGAAAAGAGATGCAACAAAAAAAGAACTTCATTACAGATACATACACAGTTAGGGATGTGTATGTATGGTTGTGTGTCTGTGTGTTTTATAGTTATGTCTACATATATAAGTGTTGTGCTAGGGAGAGCTCCGATGCAGTCTGGGTATTAGATAAACAGGAAGATAACAATTACTGTTTGAAACAATGATGAAGCATTCTAAAAGGCCAAGGTCTGAAGATGGTTCACATTAACATATGTAGCATCAGAAACAAATTAATTGACATCTCTGAAATGTTAATGCTTGATCAACTGCACATTTTAGCTGTGTCAAACACATCTGGACTCAACATTTGAGGATGCATCTTTGAATATACAGGGACACTGCCTTGTAAGGAAGGATGGAATAGCATTTGGTGGAGTTGCATTTTTTTATTCAGTATCACATACCAATTAAACTTAGAAATGATTTAATGTCAATGGAGGTGGAGGCACTGTGGCTGCAAAAAACTGCCAAATTTGAAGCCCATGCTGATTGGCTGCGGTTAAAGACCACCAAGTGTGAATAGTGAATATCTAGATAAGGTTGGGGAGGTGTTATGACCCTGGGGTCATATTTTATAATTTTTCTCTCACCCTGCACTATAAGCTGATGTCCTCTGAGTGTACGCAGGTAATGGAAAACAGGTGCGCACACCGGATTGGTCCAGCAGAGCTGATTGCTGCCTCCTGATTGGTCGCCTGCAGGACAGCAGCCATTTTAAGCCCCATCGGACAGGAAATCTATCTCTTCGCTCTGCCATTCCCAACGTGTACCTGTGTAAATCTGTGTCTTGTGTTTCAAGTTGTTGTGAGTGGTGTAAACAGCCTTTAGTGAAAATTATTGTTTTGAGATCTTGGATTTGTTATCCTTCAGCCATTTTGTTTGCTGTGAATACATTTACTTTGTTTTATGTTGCTAGGAGCAGTTTGGTAGGAGGGAGTAGTCCTTTTTTGTTTGTTCCCTTTATTTCTCCTGTTTTTCTATCAGAAGCCTAGGTTAGAGCTTTGTCTTTTCTTTACATTTTGTTTTGGTTTAGGAAAGTTTTAGGTTGTCTTTAGAGTTGTTTTGTTTGTTGTGTTGGGGCCTCATCTCTTAATAAAATAGAAACCACTACTTTGTAATTCTAGAATATTTACTAAGAGTGACGTAATACTTCCACATGTATTTATCATATTTTCACTAATGCAGTTAAGCTATGCACAAAGGCATTATAAATATCGACTGGCTGTAGTGATCATGATTGAATTGCAGTTGTTAGAAGAGCAAAAGTGCCGAAACCTGGACTTAAAGTAATACAAAAGAGATCTTACAAATCGGTTGATCAGGGGCCTATTGCACAAAAGTAGAATAAAGACATCCAGGATAAATGAAAAAGTGCAGCTTGACTTAGTGTGATCCACTCATCGAGGCTTAATCGGTTGCACGTTTACCGAGCCAGGATAAGTAGGTGAAGCTATGTCAAGCCAGGAGTAGATAGCTGGGATAAGTGCTCGTTCACGGCTTTCTTAAATAGACCACGGTATTAACTGATGCAGAAATGGACAAGACGCGTGCGGCATATGTTTCACCCGCTGAGCAGCAGCTTCTAATGGCAAATTACGAGGAGTTGAAACATATAATATGCAAAAAGGGAAATACGGCTGTTATGAAACGGAAAAAAAAGAGAGGGAATGCCTGACAGACAATAGCGGACCGACTGAATACGTATGGATTTTAAAAAATCTACTCAGTCACTCCACGTTTTAATTGCTTTAATATGCTTGTTTGATGTGTTGGTTTTATTGCTGTATCTGTTTTTATGCGCTAAACGTACTGGTTTAAGTGTAGGCCTAAAGTGTCTATTAGTAGCCTGTAAAGCACTATATAAATAAAATGTATTATTTAGTCTACTTTGCCTTAAAAGTGAGCAGAGGGAATTCTTGTTCCTGGGAAATTTATAAGGACTAGGCTTAATTTCAAAGCTTATTCATATTGCGAGAATATGTTTTACAACCATATGCACACATCTCCATAAGCTATGTCTAATTCTAAATATCTTTCTACAATTAATGTTCATACAGAACAAGCATGACTGGACAAAAACTAGAAAAAGAAGTGACTTCAATACACACTGTATGATATGCATATGCTTATAAGCATATATGTAAAACAATGTAGCCTATTAATATTCATGTTTTTTTCTCACTCCCAAGATGACAATGACAGCCCCAAAATTAAATTAATAATTAATAAACATTTGACATTTGATCAGGTGCCATTGTCGTCGTTATTGATGTTAAAAGTCAGCTTTTAGAGTGTGGGAGGATCGCCCTGCCTCCCCCCTGCCTCCCCGCGGGGGCACATTTCACGGGGGACAGCAGCGGAGGAAAAGCCCATTTCCTCCGTATCGTCCCACTTTTAACCATTACCATCTCAACAACTGCAGTAGGAGGATTTAAATCAAACTCGTGACAGCAATAGTGACAAGTAATGCATGTTAATAAAATGAAGCAGAACACATTCAGAAGACAACGGAATAACTGTTAAACACGTTTATTTCGGATCAGAACGTCAGCTGATTTAACACATCAGACTCCAGGATTAATCTTAGCCTGCCTGTTAGCCTGCTCTGGACCAGGCTAGCTGCAAAGAATAAATCGCCATGGTTACTTGGCTGGGCTTAATTCAACCTGCTTTTGTGCAACCAAGTCAAAGTTAAATTCATCCAGGATAACCTGAATATCCCGGCTTAATCCCTTATCCTGGTTTTGTGCAACAGGCCCCAGGACAGATTTAGAAATTATGTAAAAGCGGTATGTTGGTCAGATGTATTACTGAAAAAATCCTGATGAGGCACTGAAACATTTTGTTGATATTTTTATTCCTATAGTTAAAGTGTGCTCCAGTGAAGAAGTTTATGGTCAGAAGCATCAGTACACCATGGTTAGATAAGGAGTTAAAGGAATATATGGTGGAACGCAATTTAGCAAAACTAACCGCAATGAGATCTAGTTATCAATCAGACTGGCAAACCTACCATGAACTAAGAAACTTTCTAACTAATTTAAATAAAAGAAAATGTATTATAAAGCCAGAATGAATGATATTAAAAATGATAGTAAAAGATGATGGAATACGCTGAATAGCTTAATGGGAAAGAGCACTAACGAACTCCATCTTTTTTGGAAATTCAGGGAAATTTCCTCACCAAACCAGTGGAGATTGTAAACAACCTTAATTTTATATATAAAATAAATTATTTAAGAAATCATATGACAAAAATAGAGAATGAGATATCTTATTTATTAATGAAAGAGAAAATTATGAGACAAAAAAAATGTAACTTCAAATTTGCAAGAGTAAATATTAACAAAGTAGTAAATATGTTATGAAAAGATAAACCGCCAGGTGTGGATGGCCTTGACGTTAAAATACTTAAATTGGTTGCTGACTTAATTGCCCCCGTTATCTCCGTTATGGAGAGTATAGTATGTGAGCAGATTATCGAATATTTTTCTTTGAATTATTTAACCACTGATTGTCAACATGTATCTAGAAAGGGACACTCAACAGCTACCGCTTTAACTCATATGACTGATGACTGGATGAGAGATTTTGAGCAAAAGAAACTAGTAGTAGCTATTATGCTTGATTTTACAGCAGCATTTGATATCCTTGATCATAATTTACTATTGAAAAAACTTGAATGTTATGGTTTCTCTCAGTCAGCAATGTTATGGATGATGAGTTATTTGACAACAACTAGTCTTTTTTTTAATGGTAGCTACTCGGATGTTGGAGCGGTGAGCTGTCGAGTTCCCGAGGGAAGTTGTCTTGGGCCGCTGTTATACATTATTTTCACAAATGATTTATGACTTGTTTCAAATAAGGTCAGTATATTGATGTATGCAGATGATTCAACTATATATATATGTCTTCACCTACATTTCATAAGTTAACCACCAACCTATCACAAGAGCTGCAATCAGTTAGTTCTTGATGTTTCAAAGACAAAAAGCATGATGTTCAGTTCACATTTTACTCTTCATGATTAATCTGAGTTGAAGCTTTGTATAAATGATGTATCTGTTGAACAGGTCCATGAGACCAAACTGCTAGGAGTTATTTTAGATAGCAAATTATCATGTACAAAACATGGATGTTAAGATGGGAAGTGGTGTTTCTGTTGTAAAAAGATGTGCACCATATTTGTCACAAAGCTCAACCAAAGTAGTAGCTAAAGCTTTAATATTGTCTAATATTGACTATGGTTCAGTAGTATGGGCTAATGCAACACAAGAAAAAATAACTAAATTGCAAATGGTGCAAAATGGAGCCAACACTTTAGCGCTTAGGTGTGGATATAGAACAAATGTTACAATGCACAAATGTTTCGGTTGGTTATCTGTAAGAAATAGATTACTCTATTCATTATGGGTTTGTTCTTTTAGGAATATACTTGTAACAAGGAAACCATCTATTGTGTATAATAGTTTACCTTTCAGTTCAGATATACTGTACATGACTATGCGACTAGACATGAAACAAGAGGTAACTTTACTTTACCAAAGCAAAGACAATTAAAGCTGCAAGCAGCGATGAACAGACCCCCGCACCCCCGCCAAATGCACAGCCATGTCGATCAGCGTCTCGCCACTACGACACTACGATATTGTAACTTCTTAACCAACTTAACTACTTCCTGTTTCATGGCTAAAAGCACAAAAAGGCTTATTTAACCAATTGAACCTCTGTATTGTTATTTTTTCTTTATTTTTTTTTCTTTTGTTTTTTCTCACATCTTTTTCTTCTCTCTTTTCGTTCTCTTCCTTCCTTCTCCACCCAATCCCGATAACTCTTTAATTCAACTCTTCAATTCTTTTGTGTTACTGTCTGATCATTATACCACTATGACACCTGTTTTGTTTCCCTTGTCATTCTTTGATGGTATTTGTTGGCACATGTTTGCCCTGTCTATATCACCAATAAAATTATTTGAAAAAAAAAGGCTGCCACATTGTTAGTAAATAAGAAATAAACATGCATTATGTTGCTCTATATCAAGTGTGGACCAAACAATGTTTGTCAAATGAGGATAACTTCATGACGTTCCATCATGCTGCTGGTACCGAAAGTAAACAAACAACGAGGGCAAAGAAGAGTACCAACAATATAAATAAAATGCACAATTAACATGTATGTATGTACATATGTGTATGCAAATGTATGTGTATACAAACTAGGGCTGGTCCGAATCCCATTTTTTGAGCTTCGAAGCTTCGGTTGTAATGAGCATCGAATATTCGAAGCTTCGGAGAGAAGGGGCTGAACATATTATTATCTCTAATAAAGGCAGGAAACTCAAGGCTGTTGAGTTCGTTACATTAACTACATTAATGGGTCTCATATCCATTGCGATGAACTCCACTATGGCATCTGTTATTTCTCTCTTTCTTTTCTCCGTTATTGGTTTTCGGAATTGTAACTGCTGTGAAGTTTTTGCTGTGGTTGAGGATGTTGATGGCTGCGAACGCGATACCTGGGGATGTACCTATATAGACAAATTATTATTAGGCTGGGCTACAGTAGGCTACGTTTTTACTGTTCGTCATTAACTGACGTAGCCTATTCGCATGTCACGTTATTTTCCATGAAAATTAAGTGCACATTTTTATCACGTGTAAATGGCGGATAAAAGCAGCTCGCTCTACTTACAGAACTCAGGTGATTTCTCAAGCTTGATGTGCTGTTATGGTAGGCCAGTTTCAAATTGCATATTTGACACTCTGCCTTTGTCATGTCCTCACTTAATTTAAAGTTCTCCCACACAGATGAAGTCTTCGGCATTTTTGTCTTCTTTTCGCTGAATCGTGACGGTAATGACGTTCAACTCATGGGCGTTTTAACTGGGGCATGTGACGTGACGTCCCAGTAAAATCTCAAAGTCTCCTATATTTCGCAGTAGATTAATTTAGATTGATAATAACGGGTAAAAAGGATAATACATTTTGTTTCTATTATTTTATTTTCCACAATGTCAAAGCAACACAGCTTAACCCAATATACAAGCTCAGGCATGCACTTCTGTCCATGCAAACTGCGCTGTTCTGCGCTCTAGCCAGAGAATACTCCCATTGCAGGAACACTTTAGTAGTCCAAGAAGAAGCAAATATATTTATTAAGTATAACGAGGTTGGGTTGTCCATCCTATTAAAATGGCTAGGCTATATAAGAAAATTGTAAAAGAGAGTATTATATTTCAAACATATTCAAGCGCGAATGAGAACCGTTTGGAAAGGGATGCCAGGTTGTGAATGTCAAATTTTCAAATCGAATACCAACCCACCGAACGCATATTTGAATATTCGGGTCCAGCCCTAATACAAAAACACTTTTTTATACGCAAACTTATCCGTGCATACTACTCAAATGTTTGTTTACCTTGTTCAACTTTGTTGTTTTTAGCCATGTGTGTTGTTGTGTATGTACACTGAGAGCAACAGAAAGCCAGAGGCAAATTCCCTGTACGTGTTCATATTTACTTGGCCATTCAAACTGACTCTGATTCTGAAACAGGCAGAGGAGCCAGTATTATCAGGCAGCTGCTATGTCTCTAGTCACTTTTTTGGAGACAGAGATGAACTATTATTGCCTGAGACACAGTTGCAATGTAGCGTTGTAATGTAGGTCACTGACCATAATGTGACCTATCTCAATTTACACAGCAAGCTGGAAAATAAATGTCAGTAATGAGTGCAACAAGTTAGTAGACTGCCAAATTGTCACTGGACCTTTCTCTCTCAGTGTGTGTGTGTGTGTGTGTGCGTGTGTGTGTGTGTGTGTGATAAGAGATCAAAGGAATGGAAAGAAACGTGACCATAAATGACAGCAAAACACAATCAAGTCACACACTAGTTCTCAAATTTCCAAAATCCATTTGATTTGATTTAGATTTTTTATATTGATATGAGATTAACTTTTTGAGATTTCTTTTTATTGCTTGACAGTCCTATTTTTAAACTGTTTTTAAATGGTTAAATCAAGGGGGTGATCCAGAGCCTACAATAGACTTTAAGTATAGTGCAGAGTAAGCAAAAATCAAATCAAGACCTGGCCATATCCACAGAAACCTGAAACAGGATATTTAATCACAATACATATCTGCCTATCTGTGATACCAAATTTGGTATCAACCACATTTAACTTTTGGGGTGTCATCAAAAATCATTTAATATAAAAGCTACTTGTGGATACAGCGTTTGATAGAGAAGACCTGGGAGTTCCTGCTTGTGGCTGCGGCTATCTCTTGTTCTCTTGAGATCATTTGAAACATTTGAGTGCATCTTGTTTTGACACCTACTCTAAAAACAAGAACCGGACCTTTTGAGAAGGATCGGTGATTACTGTTGACAGAGAGATCAGGTAAGGACAACTTTTAATATCATCCTTTTTATAAGCATTTAATACATGTGCAAAATGTCTCATTTATTGAATGTCTGCAGTAATTCATCCACACATTTTGACAAAACCAAACAATAGGTTAGTATTTATTCGCAGTAATAACCTAGTCTGAAAAGGATTGAGTCAAAGCCCATCTGTAACCATACAAAGACATGGTTTCCTATACATCAAAATGTTAAGTGCTGCTTAAGATAGATAGATAGATAGATAGATAGATAGATAGATAGATATTTAATGTCATTGCCTATATTTACACAACTAAACTTGGTTGGAGCAATCAGGTTTGCAGCTTAGAAATACATGAAAAAATATAAAATATGCATACTTACACACCTCTCTCATGCCCATGACCTCATACACATCATTACCCATGATATAAATGAGCAGTGAACACAAATGTTTAATGACATGGACTTAAAAACTCTAAGATGACACTTACTTTGTAATTATCTAACAGAAATCAGTCGCCACAATGAGTACGGACGCGGAGATGGCCATTTATGGCAAAGCTGCCATTTACCTTCGTAAGCCAGAAAGGGAGAGGATTGAGGCTCAAAGTGCACCATTTGATGCCAAGAGTGCCTGCTATGTGACCGATGTCAAGGAGCTGTACTTGAAGGGAAAAATCATCAAGAAAGATGGTGACAAAGTCACGGTCGAAACCCTGGACACTAAAGAGGTTAGTATCATAAAGTCAGAGTCAACTGGGAGAATCAATATGATCAGTTCTCATTGTGACAAATGTCCTATTCCAGCAAAAGGTAGTGAAAGAAGCTGATGTCTATCCAATGAACCCTCCCAAGTATGACAAGATTGAGGACATGGCCATGATGACCCATCTCAACGAAGCCTCTGTGCTGTATAACCTCAAAGAGCGTTATGCAGCATGGATGATCTATGTAAGCCAATCTGCCTAATGAGAAAAGAGAACTATTGCAAATTGCTATATTTGTAGAAAACATAGAGTTAACTGTTGAATCTCTATGATCACTTTCAGACCTACTCTGGGTTGTTCTGTGCCACTGTGAACCCCTACAAGTGGCTCCCAGTGTACGATGCTGAATGTGTAAGTGCCTATAGAGGCAAGAAGCGAATGGAGGCTCCACCCCACATCTTCTCTGTCTCTGACAACGCTTTTCAGTTCATGCAAACTGGTAAGTCATTAACAGAACAATTTATCAGTATATGAAGTTTCTGTAAATCATAGTTAAATATTTTGTTTTTGCTTTAACAGATAGGGAGAACCAGTCTATCTTGATCACGTGAGTTTGTTACATTTACATTTGTAGACTTTGTTCAGCAAAGTTAAATATCTTTATCCAATTGTATACATCTGTGTCTATACCTAGTGGAGAATCTGGTGCTGGAAAGACTGTGAACACCAAGCGTGTCATCCAGTACTTTGCAACAATTGCAGTTGGTGGACCGAAGAAGGACGACTCAAAGGTATTTACTGTATGATTAAAATTCAGGGTTCTTTCTCTATTGAATATTTTTTCAGGGGAAAAGATGAAGTCATTTGTTGACAGTAATTCTAAACCTGGATTATAGGGGTCACTGGAGGATCAGATTATTGCAGCCAATCCCCTGCTGGAGGCCTATGGTAACGCCAAAACTATTAGGAATGACAACTCTTCTCGTTTTGTAAGTATGCAACAATTTCTACCCATGAGAGAGGTCTTATTACAGATTGCCAATGTGGAGGGACAATAAAAATCCTTTGTTCCAAACAGGGTAAATTCATTAGAATCCATTTCGGCGCAACTGGCAAACTGGCAAGTGCTGATATTGAGACATGTAAGTAATAATACTCATAGTACATACAAATGACTGGAATGGAAAATTGGCCAGGCTGTGATTTATGAACAATATTTGTAGATCTGCTGGAGAAATCAAGAGTGACATACCAGCTTTCTGATGAAAGAGGTTATCACATCTTCTTCCAGATGATGACCGGCCACATACCTGAGCTGATTGGTAAGCACATTGGTGTTGCACATTGTTTAACCTCTTTTCATATGGAAGAAATGTTCTGACATTTTCATTCTTTTTTTGATCTCCAGATTTGGCACTCATCACGACCAACCCCTATGACTTCCCCATGTGTAGCATGGGTCAGATCACTGTGGCCAGCATTGATGACAAAGCTGAGCTGGAAGCCACAGATGTGAGTGATCTTCACTTCAAAATATTTAAAAAAAAAATTTGCATTAAATGCAATTGCATTTTCCTAAAGTGAATATGTTTCGTATCGACCTCTTTTGAACTCAGAATGCTATTGATATCCTGGGCTTCACTCATGAGGAGAAAATGGCCATCTACAAGTTGACTGGTGCTGTGCTCCACCATGGTAACATGAAGTTCAAGCAGAAGCAGCGTGAGGAGCAGGCTGAGCCTGATGGCACAGAGGGTGAGTGTTTAATGCCAGCTCAAAGTGAATAGCTTGGGAACAACAGTAACAAGATTCTTAATCACACGTGTGTCGGTTTACATCATGATGGAAATATCTGAACTATTTTCAGAGGCTGACAAGGTTGCTTACTTGCTGGGTCTGAACTCCGCTGACATGCTCAAGGCTATATGCTTTCCCAGAGTGAAGGTCGGAAATGAGTATGTCACCAAGGGACAGACTGTACCTCAGGTAAATATGAATTACCAATATCCTACAATTAAAAAAACAAACAGATTGGTGATGTTAGTTTTACTAAATTAATGTAGCAAAGGGTTTATTGGAAATTACAATACAAAGGCAGTGTTCATTATATTGCTACTTTAAGAGTTTTACACAATGAATGCTAAATACATAATGTAGAATAAGTCTAGGACCGTCTTAGATGTAATTTTTTATTATTAGATATTTTGTATTATTTACCTCACTAGTTAGGTGCCCATTCAGGCGGATTGCTTGGCCTATGGTATTGGTTCTTGTAGCTTTCTCGAGAATCCCTCATTCAATCCACTTAATGCTCACACTGTGCTTCCTTGGGTCCTGAGCGATATACATGCCATGACATAGTTGCGTCACATACCCAAACCACGGCTCCTCATGGTCAGAAACACTTTTCAAATACACTGGTTCAGGAGGGTAAATATCAAGAGCAAACTTTACCATTGCCTGTGGGCCCAAGGTAAAAGGGCCACAAACAGCTATATATTCATTATGATGTTCAGATATGAAAAATATAGGATATGTTACAATCCTAAATCATTGTACCAATAAATAACTTACAAAGCACTTAAAAATGGGCAACTCAACAGCAGTTCTGACTTACTGTGTCCTACTTCAGAGGAAAACATACTGCTTCCCTGACAGAGAAATGGTACTGGTTACATTGCAGATTAAGATTTTTCCTCACAAAATTATTCATCATTACACTATGCAGCATGATTTTGTAAGTATGTAAGTACATTCTGCTGATAATTCCTGTCTTTTACTCTTCACTTTAAGTAGACATCGGAATGCAGGACTTGTACTGTGTGGTGATAAAAAAATTTACTTCGGAAAAAAACGTTTTGACTAGGCCTAGATCTAACACTGCCAACACATTGCCAGTTAGAGAAAGGCTGAGAAGTACAGGATGCTGTTTTTGTTAGAGTGATTAATCGTTGCATATCGTTCCATATGGTGGCTTATATATCTATATAATATCTATTGTCGGCAAAAACATCTTGTCAGCGTCATGTCCGTTTACATGTGTGTAACATCTTTCACATATTAGAGTCACCAAATTCAACCGGAAAACCGGACAGACAGACTCACTCACACATATTTGTGCCTTTATTAAAGAGATTAGAAGAAATACCAGAAATCAATACTAATTGTTTTTATTCAGGTGATGAACTCAGTGACAGCCCTGGCCAAGGCTATCTACGAGAGGATGTTCTTGTGGATGGTCGTTCGTATTAACGAGATGTTGGACACTAAACAAACACGACAGTTCTACATTGGTGTCCTGGACATTGCTGGTTTTGAAATCTTTGATGTAAGCTTCATTTCCAACAATTCAGAATCTGATACTTTTCATATTGCCCTGCGAGAGATTATACTGGTTAATTGTCCCCTCACAGTTCAACACCTTGGAACAGCTGTGCATCAACTTCACCAATGAGAAACTGCAACAGTTTTTCAACCACACCATGTTTGTCCTGGAGCAAGAGGAGTACAAGAAGGAGGGTATTATCTGGGAGTTCATTGACTTTGGCATGGACTTGGCTGCCTGCATTGAGCTCATTGAAAAGGTGATAATTTGGTGATTATATATAATTGTTCTAAATTTGAATAAATGTATCACTTAAAGAAGCTTTTTGCCTGCAGATTTCTCTATAGAGCTCCCCCTACAGCTTCGGAATAGATATTTGGCAGCTCCTATGTTTACTCATGTCGGACTCCTTGCTCGGTCAATCTCCCGTTTCCTCTTTCTCTGTTCCTCCGACAATGCTTTCCTAGCTTTCTGCTTCTTTTTTGCCGGCTTAGCCATGACGATAGTGTAAAAAACTCCATCGCTACCTTGTTAGCCGGTTCCTGAATGGGTGTATGTGTGCAGTGTCGTGAAGCAATTTGTTACATCGCAAGACATTATATCACGCGATACTTCCTGATGCTGAGGCCAGCGGTTCGCCAGCCGAAAGTTGCAAGGGTGGTTTTTCCATTCACAGGCGCTAGGGGTATGCGAGATGACCACCATTTAAGTCGAAAGAAGTCATTTAACCATTCCAATGACTCCGAAGCTGTTCAGTTAAGGTCAATTAAGCTAAAAAAGCTGCATAACTCCCCTTTAATGACATACTTCTTCCCAATTTTTTTAAGCCCATGGGCATCTTCTCCATCCTTGAAGAGGAGTGCATGTTCCCCAAGGCCACAGACACATCCTTCAAGAACAAGCTGTATGACCAGCATCTTGGAAAAACCAAAGCATTTGAGAAGCCTAAGCCCCCCAAGAAAGGCAAGATTGAGGCCCACTTCTCCCTGGTGCACTACGCTGGTACCGTGGACTACAATATTGCTGGCTGGCTGGAAAAGAACAAGGATCCACTGAATGACTCCGTCTGTCAGCTGTACCAGAAATCCCCAGTGAAACTGCTGGCTGTCTGCTTCCCTCTTATCGTTGAGGGTATGATAGTAACTACAGTAAACTGAAACATGTTTTTAGGCTATAATGTATATGTTTTAGTAACTGTAGCAAGTGTTAATGTACATTTTATTTGTCATCCTAACGAAACATGTCCAATTAAAAATATCAACAGATACTACCAAGAAGGGAGGCAAGAAGAAGGGTGGTTCTATGCAGACTGTGTCTTCACAGTTTAGGGTAATGTTGCAAATTTATCTTATATATGTATGTATATATAGCTTGGTTTATTGTCTAACTCACAATTGATTACATGTCATAAGACTCACCATTTTGGATCTACAGGAGAACTTGGGGAAGCTGATGACTAACTTGAGGAGCACCCATCCTCACTTTGTGCGCTGCCTGATTCCCAATGAGTCAAAGACTCCAGGTACATAGAGAACATAATCTCAAGAGATTATTTGAGGAGTGGTTTTGTTTTGTTAATATGGTTTCCATAATGTTGTGCTGCTTTAACTAACTAAGACTATTTATTCAAAGAAGTCATTAAGAAATGTATTTTTTACAGGTCTGATGGAGAACTTCCTGGTCATCCACCAGCTCAGGTGTAACGGTGTGCTGGAGGGTATCAGAATCTGCAGAAAAGGTTTCCCCAGCCGAATCCTCTATGCTGACTTCAAGCAGAGGTATTAATGGATATTTTAATAGAATTTTGATAAAGACTATTAAAAGAAAAAGTTCACACTGACAATTAACTCTCATAAAAAGGTACAAGGTGCTGAATGCCAGTGTCATCCCCGAGGGCCAGTTCATTGACAACAAGAAGGCTTCAGAGAAGCTGCTTGGGTCAATTGATATTCCACATGACGAGTACAAATTCGGACACACAAAGGTAAACACCTTGCTCTCTTATTTTACTGTAGATTAATGACCAAAGAGGTTAGGTTGTTCAGTCCAGTGTGTTTGATGGTTTTTCTGTTAATTATATAAAGCTAAATATCTCTAAACTACGTACATGATTGTAGAGTTTGGTGCCAAGGAATAAGTGATTTATTGTTAGGATAGAGGCACAGCAGCCTGCATGTGGCCATTATCAAAACACCTTCACCTTAGAAGCCCTGGACCATGTGGGGTAGATGACATTTTTTTTGTTTATGTTTTACAGGGTGTGAAGTATTCATTATCTGAGTTCATCCAACATTCATTTTTATTTTGTGTTTGATCAGGTGTTCTTTAAGGCTGGTCTGCTGGGTGTCCTTGAGGAGATGAGAGATGAAAAACTGTCATCTCTGGTCACCATGACTCAGGCTTTGGCCCGTGGTTATATCATGAGAAAGGAGTTTGTGAAGATGATGGAGAGGAGGCAAGTTGAAAACAGCTCATTCTGAATCATGGTATTACAAATCACTAACAATATTGTTTACAAGAGCTACTTCTTGTCCGCAGGGAAGCCATATATACCATCCAGTACAATATCCGCTCATTCATGAATGTCAAACACTGGCCATGGATGAAGGTGTACTACAAGATCAAACCTCTGCTGAAGAGTGCTGAAACTGAGAAGGAGCTGGCAAATATGAAGGATAACTATGAAAAGATGAAAACTGACTTGGCTGCTGCCCTGGCCAAGAAGAAGGAACTGGAGGAGAAGATGGTGTCTCTTCTGCAGGAGAAGAATGATCTGCAGCTGCAAGTGTCATCTGTAAGTACACATCAACAGAAAATTGTGCTTTTCAGCTTTTTCAAAGTTGATGTGCTAACCTTTATCTTTATAAAATTAACTAGGAATCAGAAAATCTGAATGATGCTGAGGAGAGATGTGAGGGACTTATCAAGAGTAAGATTCAGATGGAGGCCAAACTCAAAGAGACAGCTGAGAGACTGGAGGATGAAGAGGAAATCAATGCTGAGCTCACAGCAAAGAAGAGAAAGCTGGAGGATGAATGCTCTGAGCTCAAGAAGGATATTGATGACCTGGAGCTTACCTTGGCCAAAGTGGAAAAAGAGAAACATGCCACAGAGAACAAGGTTTGTATATAACAGTTTTCCCGCTAAATCTATTCTGGAGAGGAGACCCGCTGCTGCAGAAATATTGGCGCCTCAGCTTCAGAATTTTACTTTTTCATTAAGTCCCAATTTCCCGACTCTGCAGAGCTGAGGTTGAGGGTAAGGGACAGGAACAGTGAAAGGACATCAATCAATCGCAAAGTCATGACAACCAAACAACAGCACAAGTACAGCATTTTCACCTCATGCAGAGTGATAAACAGAGACAAAGCCTTGACGGCTAATTCTCATGGAAGTCACGCTCACGCAGGTCCCGTGGAATAGAACAGCAACAGGTGCTTAGAAAATACCGTTACGGTGACTGAATTTATTAAATTTACTGTTTCCTTGACCCCCCGATGAGAATAGAATTGTGTACACCCTGCAGTCCATCTCACAGCAGTAAACACATTTTATTCTCACCCAAAGTCTGAAACAGAACTCGTTCTTAGAGAGAAAGGACACTACATAATGTAATGTAATGGAAAGGCATTTGACCCTTTGCTGTTTTACATTGCTTTTACAGGCTGGTAGCGTAGATACTAGTGCACCCCCACTAATTTTCAACCCTAACGTTATCCCTTCTCCCACCTGCACAATAAATCCAGAGGAAAAACTGTAATAATCCGTCCAGCATATCAAGTAAGATTATAATGATGACAGTTTAAAGACAAGCTTTTTCTTGCACATTTAGGTAAAGAACCTGACTGAGGAGATGGCCTCTCAGGATGAGAGCATTGCTAAGCTGACCAAGGAAAAGAAAGCCCTTCAGGAGGCTCATCAGCAGACTCTTGATGACCTGCAGTCAGAGGAAGACAAAGTCAACACTCTGACCAAGGCCAAGACCAAGCTTGAGCAGCAAGTGGATGATGTAAGATTACAAAGTCTCTTGGATTGGCAAAGCAGGATTCTTGAATTTAATGATTAAAAATGAATCGTATTTTTCAGCTTGAGGGTTCTCTGGAGCAAGAGAAGAAGCTCCGTATGGACCTTGAGAGATCCAAGAGAAAGCTTGAGGGTGATCTGAAACTGGCCCAGGAATCCATCATGGATCTTGAGAATGAGAAGCAGCAGTCTGATGAGAAAATTAAAAAGTAAGAGTTTTTGAATTTGTACACGAGAATCATTCTTATAAAATGTGTGGTCAACTGCATGAACTCTATGTACTTCATCTAAACTTCTCACAGGAAGGACTTTGAAATCAGTCAGCTCCTTAGCAAAGTTGAAGATGAGCAGTCACTTGGTGCTCAGCTTCAGAAGAAGATCAAGGAGCTCCAGGTGACACATGGTTTTAAAGAAAACATTTCTGATGTTTCCAATTTTGTGTATTAAAAGTGACAGTTTACTGAAAGAACTTATATCTGCATTGAACAGGCTCGTATTGAGGAACTGGAGGAGGAGATTGAGGCTGAGCGTGCTGCTCGTGCCAAGGTTGAGAAGCAGAGAGCTGACCTCTCCAGGGAACTTGAGGAGATCAGTGAGAGGCTGGAGGAGGCCGGTGGTGCCACTGCTTCTCAGATTGAGATGAACAAGAAGCGTGAAGCCGAGTTCCAGAAGCTCCGTCGTGATCTTGAGGAGTCCACTCTGCAGCACGAGGCCACTTCTGCTGCTCTTCGCAAGAAGCAGGCTGACAGCGTTGCTGAGCTGGGAGAGCAGATCGACAACCTCCAGCGTGTAAAGCAGAAGCTTGAGAAGGAAAAGAGTGAATACAAGATGGAGATTGATGACCTCTCCAGCAACATGGAGAATGTTGCTAAAGCAAAGGTACACAATGCATTACATGCTATGTTATTACCCAAATTAGTATAGTAAGAAAATGTACTTGATATTATAGATAATATCTGATCACTGATCTCATCTATATTTACTCATTAGGGAAATCTTGAAAAGATGTGCCGTACTCTAGAGGACCAACTCAGCGAACTGAAGACCAAGAATGATGAAAACGTCCGTCAAATCAATGACACAAGTGCACAGAGAGCACGTCTCCTGACAGAAAATGGTATCTACAGTAAAGCTGTCAGTTAATGATCTGTTGTGTATGTTACTGAGAAACGTGACACAAACTAATGTACCGTGGCATCTTTCACACAAGGTGAGTTCAGCCGTCAAGTTGAGGAGAAAGACGCTCTTGTCTCCCAGCTGACCAGAGGCAAACAGGCATTCACACAGCAGATTGAGGAGCTGAAAAGACATGTTGAAGAGGAGGTTAAGGTAAGAAACATTTTAGTAAGTGTGTATTGGTATTATTAGTTTGGGATTCAGGAATTTTGTAAATTCAATCATATGTCTTACACCAGGCCAAAAATGCTCTTGCCCATGGACTGCAATCAGCCCGCCATGACTGTGATCTGCTGAGGGAGCAGTTTGAGGAGGAGCAAGAGGCCAAGGCTGAGCTGCAGCGTGGAATGTCCAAGGCCAACAGTGAGGTGGCTCAATGGAGAGCCAAGTATGAAACTGATGCTATCCAGCGCACTGAGGAGCTTGAGGAAGCCAAGTGAGTAACATTCAAACAATTCAAGGGCCAGTGTATCATTTTAGCACAACTCAACTTTGGAGCAAACATTGTACAGCTCTGCCTTCATATGTTCATCTTGATCTTTAAAAACTAGCTATTAATAACAACACTAGGCTGATTATAAATTGCCCATCCCCCTTTCCAAAACCTGTAATTTTGAAATACTTGCTACTCTAAGAATATTAAGGCTTCAAAGAAACAACAATGCAACACTCAAAATACAAGAACTAATGCTGCAGATGATTGTTACTAAGGCATTAGTTCACTTCATAGTTTTTAGTGGGAAACTAATCTTACCTTCTTTAAACAGGAAAAAGCTGGCTCAGCGTCTTCAGGAGGCTGAGGAGCAGATTGAGGCAGTGAATTCCAAGTGTGCTTCTCTTGAGAAAACCAAACAGAGGCTCCAGAGTGAGGTGGAGGACCTCATGATTGATGTGGAGAGGGCCAATGGGCTGGCTGCCAACCTGGACAAGAAGCAGAGGAACTTTGACAAGGTAGCTTTATTAACTTTGTGTTGCCAAGCCACACAGAAACAATGAAAGATTTGTTTTTCCTCATATTGCTACATAACCAATCGTGTTATTCAGGTGTTGGCAGAGTGGAAACAGAAGTACGAGGAGGGTCAGGCAGAGCTTGAGGGAGCACAGAAGGAGACTCGTTCTCTCAGCACTGAGCTGTTCAAGATGAAGAACTCTTATGAGGAATCTCTGGATCAGCTGGAGACTTTGAAGCGTGAAAACAAGAACCTGCAACGTGAGTTCTACATTATGTAACAGTTACATTGTATTCAACCCATGTATTTCTTACATTGTAGTCAACATGTGTTGGAATAAAGTGTTTACATTTTACATTGTAAGGCTTAACAATATAAAACACATGTATCTCTATGCAGAGGAGATCTCAGATCTGACTGAACAGCTTGGTGAGACTGGCAAGAGCATCCATGAGCTGGAGAAGTCCAAGAAGCAGGTGGAGACTGAAAAGTCTGAGATCCAGACAGCTCTTGAAGAGGCTGAGGTACATTTCCTTATGGTGACATCTACTGAAAAAAATCTAAATCATGGACAAATATACTTCTGAAGGTTTAAAGGCAGAAATTAATATTTAATTCTTTGATATCATCAGGGAACTCTGGAACACGAAGAGTCTAAGATCCTGCGTATCCAGCTGGAGCTCAACCAGATTAAGGGTGAGGTGGACAGGAAGCTGGCAGAGAAAGATGAGGAGATGGAGCAAATCAAGAGGAACAGCCAGAGGGTGATTGATGCCATGCAGAGCAATCTGGATTCTGAGATCAGGAGCAGAAATGATGCCCTGAGAATCAAGAAGAAGATGGAGGGAGACCTGAATGAGATGGAGATTCAGCTGAGCCACTCCAATCGCCAGGCTGCTGAGTCCCAGAAGCAGCTGAGGAATGTGCAGGCGCAACTGAAGGTATTGTTAGACACAGAATTGTTGCACAGACTATCGTCAGTGCAGGTACATTTTGGCATTTACGTGAATATTGTCCTGATATTTTTTCTCTAGGATGCAATATTACACCTTGATGATGCTGTCAGAGCACAGGAGGAGTTCAAGGAACAAGCTGCTATGGTGGATCGCAGAAACGGTCTGATGGTAGCTGAAATCGAGGAACTTAGAGCTGCTTTGGAACAGACGGAGAGAAGTCGCAAAATCGCTGAGCAGGAGCTGGTGGATGCCAGTGAGCGTGTTGGACTTCTGCATTCTCAGGTGAACAATCCCAGTCATTTCTTCAATAATTCAAAAATCAAATGACATTTTAAGTAACATGTGAAAATCAGACATGTGATAACTAACGTGCCTACATCTTTTTTTGCCTTTTAGAACACAAGCCTTCTGAACTCCAAGAAGAAGCTTGAGTCTGACCTGGTCCAGGTCCAGAGTGAAGTGGATGACAGTGTTCAGGAAGCAAGGAATGCAGAGGAGAAGGCCAAGAAGGCCATCACCGATGTGGGTTTACATTTTAATTGTTCTTAATTTCACTCCAATGTGTATTTTCAAGATTATTCTAATCAAAATTTGATGCTGTCTCTTCTAGGCTGCTATGATGGCTGAGGAGCTGAAGAAGGAGCAGGATACCAGCTCCCACCTGGAGAGGATGAAGAAGAACCTGGAGGTCACTGTCAAGGACCTGCAGCACCGCCTGGATGAGGCTGAGAACCTGGCCATGAAGGGTGGCAAGAAGCAGCTCCAGAAACTTGAGTCCAGGGTAAGAAAGAAAGAAAGAATTTGCAGAGCTGAAATTAAAAAAAGATGCTTTCTTATTGCCTTATTGTTCATTGAAGGTGCGTGAACTGGAGGCAGAGGTTGATGCTGAGCAGAGGCGCGGAGGAGATGCCATTAAGGGTGTCCGCAAATATGAGAGGAGGGTGAAGGAGCTCACCTATCAGGTACAGTCACTTTGATTATGACACTAGTTGTCATACAAATAAACTTATGCATTACACAAACATTTATTTACTTTAAATAAACTTTAACAGACTGAGGAGGACAAGAAAAATGTTGCCAGGCTGCAGGATCTAGTTGACAAGTTGCAGCTCAAAGTCAAGGCCTACAAGAGGCAGGCCGAGGACGCGGTAAGGGCAATATATAGAATAGATAACACTGAAAGCTTGATATTGTGGCAATTGAAGATTACCTTTGGTCTTTTAGGAGATTCAAAAATGTCAATATCTATGTTTTTTCAGGAGGAGCAGGCCAACACTAATCTGTCCAAGTGCAGGAAAGTCCAGCATGAGCTAGAGGAGGCTGAGGAGCGCGCTGACATTGCAGAGTCCCAGGTCAACAAGTTGAGGGCAAAGAGCCGTGACTCTGGCAAGGTAAACATACCAATAAAGATGTAAATTTATATTTGAAATTTATTTAAAAAAAAGTTATGACAGAAATATACTGTCAGTTAGATTTGTTTGAAATAAAGCTGATTAAACTTAACTTTTTTATTTGTGTTTTTAGGGTAAAGAGGCAGCTGAATAAAGACAACTGCCTGATCAGCTGTTTCTAATCATATAATATGATGTGAGATGTGCTGTAAAAATAAATGGTTTCCTTGTCAGAGTTAAATTGCTGTCTGCCTGCTTATTTTCCTTTACATTGTTTCCCCCCAAATGATAAGTGTTAGACTGGGAAAGTGGCTTTCCAGTAAAAGCAATTGTATTATGTAGTACTATATGACCCAGCTGACCAAGCTTTATCAACAAAAGTCTACAATTTTGATATAAATGGTTGGCTACATGGCCTTAATAACTGTTACGAATCAGATTTCCTCAACCAGGTAACAAATGCTTAAATCTACCTTCAAGTGACTTATTTGACCTTTTCCAATATCAATTTTCTGGAGAGAAAAACATTGGATGAATGCATTGCTTAATGAGCATACCCACCCAAATAAAATACTTAAAAGTCATGGGGGCCACAGGCCAGCATGATTTACAAGTTAGTCAAAGGTACACAAATCAGATGATGGAGATGCAGATTCTTACCCTGAGACTGTATCCACACTAACATTGAAATTTTTATTGTCTATAATATAATAGTGACATCTCAGGGTGTTTCATGGCTTAAATGGCGTCAAATACAAAATTTTCTGCATTATGATACACTTTTAGGCACCAATTTATGGTGACACCATCCTTATTTATATCACGGAAAACACAAAATTTTGTGGCAGGTAACAATTCAAATTAAAGCTACAAGACATCCTCTGCGCGTGTCTGGGTTACTGGTGGACGTCGCTCCTTGTGACCGTGCATTTGCGTGGCACTCAAACAATGCAAATCGTCACAAATGAAAAGAGAACTCCCTACTGAGTTAATTAGCTGACATTAAAGGGGGCGTGGCTTAAGCATATGGGGCAGGGCAAACTGTCAACAATTAAAAAGGATGTCTTTGCTGAGTTCAATGATACCTCACACAGTAGTCTACATCAAAAGGGTCAGTAGTTATAAAAAGGTGCGTGACCTGAGTACATGGGCGTGGTTAAAGTGTAAGGGGGAATCCATATCACATGTAGACCACACATTATAAGTTTCATGTAAATCGGATAATGTTTGTCATGTAAGGCTGATTTCCTGTTGCCAGCAGGGTGGCGCTATGACCAAATGTCAAATTTGGCCTGTAGATGTCTTCAGGCCTGGACGTTTCTCAATGGTGAGTTATTTTGGGTTGATATGACAACGTACACTCAAGTTACAACAAATTCCTTGTTCATTGATAAATGCTTAAAATAGTCGCCACGCCCACACCATTGAACGAAAAGTTTTGTTTTTAATAACTTTTCATCGATGATTTCTTTAGATGACACAGACCGAATTTGAAGATGATCGGATGAAATCTCTCAGAGTAGTTGCTAAAAGTATAGCAAATAAAGTTTAGGCCTACTTCCTGTTGCCACTAGGGGACGCTATGAGTTTGAGTCAATTTTGTCTGGTAAATGTCCTCAGAGTTAAAGTCTTATGAATCATGAAAGGTTTCGAGCCAATTGGACTATGTACACTCAAGTTACACCCACTTCCTGTTTCGATGGCAAAACGCACAAAATGGCCGCCACGGCCATGCCCTATGACAAAAAGTTTTTCTTTAAATACATTTTCATCTTTAACGTCTTAAGATGGCACAGACCAAATTTCAAGTTGATCGGATGAAATCTCTAGGAGGAGTTCGTTAAAGTACAACGTTATGTGGAAATGGCCAAAATCGCACTAATTTTGAACTTTCAATTAAAAATGGCGGACTTCATGTTGGGTCCTGTTCTTTTTTGTAGATCTTCACATGCTACATATGTGTACCACTTTTCATTAGTCTACGTTAAACGTACTGCAGGGGCACAATTTCTTAAGTTTTGTAGGGGGTGCTAGCGAGTCATTTATGTGCGCCTATGTCCGAAAACCTTAAAATACGTAAATTTTCACCAGAATTGATGCGACCGCCAATTTTGGTGAGTATTTCAATATGTTAAAAAAAGCCAATTTGCCGGACAAAGAATAATAATTCCTTCAGTTTCAATAGGGCCTTCACTGCTGTCGTTGCTCGGGCTCAGAATACTGTTAAACGAACAATCATGTATAGAGCAATGCAAGAATGGAACGTGTTACCTGAACAAATAACCCAAGAAAGCCGTAAAAGGAGATTTAAAAGTTTAGTGAAAATATATCTATTTATGAGAGAAGTTGAGTAGACAAAGAAACAACATTGGTTGAGGTTTAACAATATATGTACAGTACAGGCCAAAAGTTTGGACACACCTTCTCATTCAATGCGTTTCCTTTATTTTCATGACTATTTACATTGTAGATTCTCACTGAAGGCATCAAAACTATGAATGAATACACATGGAATTATGTACTTAACAAAAAAGTGTGAAATAACTGAAAACGTCTTATATTTTAGATATGTTTAGTTTTTGTCTTATAACTTTTTATTGTTTATGATGTTGTTATGTGTATTTATTATTGCATTACCACATTTATTATATTTGTAGACCACTAACTGGTGTTAGGACAAAGAACGACCACTAGATGGATCACAACACAAAGGAATGATGAGACAAAGTTACTGTACTGCTGCCACGCTGACCACAAAATTTCAACAACAGCCTTTTTCAGTTTAGTGGGAAGATTTTAGAGATTTTTATAAAATATTTTTATTTTTATTTATTCCAATAGCACCAAAAGAATGATCATGATTTATTGCCATTTGCTAAATAAACCAATTCTTAGTGAAACTAAGTTCCTCTCCTTGGTGCTTATTCTAAATATATACTTGAAACTAGAAACATGCACATTGTAGCAGAGTCTCCTTTGCTGATGGTGATTAACCTGGTGAATGCTAAAAAGTCTCTGTGTGAACTGATTATTTGTTGAGTATTAAATATATTAAACAATTGCTTAAGGGAAATAAAGTAAATTGGTAAGTTAGTCAGAAATGTGTTAATATAGGCCTCTTTAACATTTTGTTCAAATTTCCATTACTACTACTATTAGGACTTTTTTCTTTTGAGCCCCTGCCACCCAAAATGTCTGTGCACGTCCCTGCTGGAGCCCTAGAAGCGCCCCCTCCCCACTATTTTGTGGGAAATTACATTATTATAAATATAGTTTTATTTGATTAGAGTTAACTGTGGTGTGCTACAATTCACTTGAACTAGAATTACAACCTTTTTAAATGTAAATGACCACTCAAATGTAGGCTCTAACCGTGATGAAATATTCAGCTGTGATAAGGTTGTGTGTAAAGCTCCTTATGTAAGAAAACATGCAACCGATTAAGACATTAAAAGCATAGCTTCTTATTGCATAATTGTTTTAGGGGTGGAGAAGATTAATTGTAAGAGGTTAGCAGCGTGTGTGTTAATTCAATTCAATTCAATTTTATTTATACTATCAAATCATAACAAGAGTTATCTTGAGACACTTTACAGATAGAGTAAGTCTAGACCACACTCTATCATTTACAAAGCCCCAACAATTCTAATAATTCCACCAAAAGAACAAGCAATGCGACAATGGCGAGGAAAAATCCCTATTAGGAAGAAACCTCGGACAGACCCAGGCTCTTGGTAGGCGGTGTCTGACGGTGCTGGTTGGGGGTGTGATGAACAGTGGCAATAATAGTCACATTAAAGATAATGGAACAGTGACTTCAGATGGTAGTCGTAGCAGTTCATGCCAGACAAAGCGCCTGTCTGCAGGTGTTCTCTCTCTTGTAGTTCTTCCTCAAGCTCACTCTGTTTTCTCTCCAGGTGATTGAGATGATTGCTTTCCACCTGTGTTTGGAGTTGGCCAATCAGCATTCAAGGTGGCAGTCTCCTGAGAAGCATTTACATTACTGTTAATCAGTCATCACTCGATGATACACATTGTATTACCTTGTTATTGAAGTGACCCATACAATGATATGCCACATGAAGAGACAGTGCAGCATATGACAGTAGCAACAGCCGAGAAGATTTGGGTCTGTGGTGACCAGGTCCACCTCACACAAACTTCCTTCTCCCATTATCTCTCTTTACTAGGCTATTACATGCACACACGCATGCACGCACACACACACATGGCACAGAGTGGGGCTTTCCGATGCTCGGAGCCCTGCCGCTGGAGGAGATGCGACAGTGAGAACCGGTTCAACAGCTTGGTCAGCAACGTGAACTCGTAGCAGCCAGTGGAGCTTCCGAGCACCGGGCTTCTACCGCTGCAAACGGGGTTTTTAGCTTTAGGAGGCATTTTATCTGTTAATCCTACTGACACTTCAGCGTCATTTGGCCTAGTTTACCAGCAGTGGTGAATTGTCTGCCGTTCTGGGCAGGTTGTTGCCATGATCTGATTGTTCAGCAGCTGGCACGTGTTCCCAGTAACGAGAAGTAAAGCGCACAAAGCAAAGGTCCTTTCCTGCTGTGCGCAATCTCGACTTCTTTTACAGTTGTCCTGTAAAAATCTTTTTCTGCCACAAAAACAACCTTTGGCACGGCTGCACTGGCCATATAATGCCGCAGCTTGCTGGTCTTGTGTGCAGGTCATTGGAAAAAAGGAGACCCTTTTAAATAATACTAGGCAGGTGAAGTGGATAAAGCATCTCTCTAGCCCTCTTTATCACGGGAGCAGCCATTGTTGTAAATGACCTTGCTGTAAGTCTCAAGAAATTCTGAATTACTTTGACTATTTGGGCGTTTTTCCATTACATTGTACCTGCTCGCCTCGACTATCATTTTCAATGTCTGAAAAGAACTATAGTTAATGTGTAAGTATATATTTTATTTCCTGATATTCTGATTGTCTTGTTGATGATACATATTATATTTGTTGTACGATTTGATGCAATGTTGCAGATGTGTGTGACGTCTCTCTCTTTGTGTCCAATAAACTAAACTCTTCTGGTTAAAATAAAGCTGAGGCACATTACTGTTTCAACACACATAATAAATTGTTTGTTATTGCATGACCTTTGCTTCATATCAACCAGACAACATCCTGGTATTTCACAATAAGAGTGAACATGAGAGGGAGGAAACAAACCTCAGAGCTGCAGTAAGAGGAGGAGCAACACTGGAAAGAGGAGAGATACAACGTCACACTCCAGAAATGAAACTTAAGTTAGTCAGAGTGTCAGCCACGCTGCAGTAGAGACAAGACTCTGTTTCTCTCTGAAAGAAAACTCAAACTGACTTCATCAGGTCTTTCTCAACAACACAGCAGAGTCTCTGACAAACACTGGTGAGTACAGCTGATCACATTTACACTTTCTACAACCAGGATTAACACTAAACTTCAGCTCTACACAGAAAGGAAGTTCCTCTCTTTTCATTACTTGTGGAATTTGTAACAATATAACTATGGCTGTTTGTCTGCCGGCCCACTATACAGTAGTCCACTTTAACAGCTTTAAACAGTCTCTCTGTGTCAGTTCTCAGGACTTTAGGAACTGGTTACTGATCTCCTCCTACACACAACTTTCTCCATTTCTTCTGGCTGTTTCACAATAAGAGCTTTCCACCAGAGAACCAGTGGGAGGCTTTTAATGTGAAGCAGCTGGAGAAAATGTACAGTAAGCAGAGCTTTGTTAGCAGTGCTGTTCTTTAATAAAAAGTGGTCTACACAACAGGATGTGTACGTATTGATGATGAAATGAAATGAACACCACAGTCAGCTGATCATTTCACACCCCTCCACACCACAGTGTTCGATAAACCCAGAAATGTACAGCGACAATGACCAGCAGCCCATCAGTACCCAAGACATACAGAAGTGTGCGAGAGCCTATTCATCACTGCTTGCAGCTTAAAGGAGAACTCCAGGCAATTTTTACGTTTGTCTTGATCGCTATAAATATGTGAGTACTGTTGATAGCAAAAAAGCCCATAGCTACGAGTTAGCTAAAACAGCAGTTGTCGGGGCATACATTATTCTAAAGAGTGCCTTTGTGCCTCTTAACAGACACATAAAGCAATTAAAATGTCTGTGCAACATGAACAGGGCTCTTACATGACAACAAGATGCGTTTTCAACTCAGACATGCTGCCGCTAGCTTACCCTGCTAGCTGCTAGCTGCAATCCGGCAGTGTGTTCAGCCAGTCTTATGCGATAATCGTCACGCAGCAGTTCCATGTGTATTTGTAGCTCATCTATTGTGTGTGACATCAATCTGGCATTGGTGAGTAGGAGTTTTGGCAGTGGCGATCTATGTGGAAGTAGCCTTAGCCGGGCTAGCAGGCCCGACCGGCGTCCTTGCTTCAGAGGACAGGTCATGCCTTCGCTGCAAAATGTTTTTTGTTTATTTCCCCCTCAAACATAGGTAATTGAGCACTGTAGTCGTTATGACCATATCACTGACTATGTAACTACATGGAAACGGGATAAGTTGTCTGTGGCTTGCACAGTGATAGCGTTATGTTCAAAAATGATTTTTATTAGGGAATCCAAGAATTTGACACTCATTGTTACATTGCTTGTTATGATTCCTCATAAAAATAAGAGACAAAGAAAAAATAAAATAAAAACAAAAAGCAAAGCACAATAAACAACAAAAAGAGAACAATTCCCATCACTACCCACCCCATCCTAGGGACATAAGACATATCACGCTAATGGGACAATCAGTGCTACACACTCAGCCTACTGAAATACGCCAACTTATACTACGCTATCAAGGTAGCGGAGAAGGGAAGACCAAATCTTATCAAACTGATCCAGTCTGTTTGATAAAGAAAAACGAAATCTTTCCAGATGTAATAACCGAACCATTTCATCCAACCACATTTTAAAAGTAGGGACTTTGGTGTTCTTCCAAAACTTGAGTATTAATTTCTTTGCAAAAAGAAGTCCATAAGACAACAATTGTTGTTGAGATTTTCGAAAGGTAATGTCATCTGAGAATCCAAATATCACCACAAGTGGATCAGGCTCTAATTCAACATACAATATTTCTGA
Organism: Perca flavescens; assembly: GCF_004354835.1. Taxonomy (NCBI): domain Eukaryota; kingdom Metazoa; phylum Chordata; class Actinopteri; order Perciformes; family Percidae; genus Perca; species Perca flavescens. The sequence goes on from NC_041332.1 coordinate 3,922,436, forward strand.
CAGAGTTTGAAAAATATTAGTCCAGAATTGAGTTAACATAGAGCAAAGAGCATAACTATGCAAGAGTGTGGCTTCCTCTGTCTGACATTTATCACATATTGGGGAAACATCTGAAAAAATTCTATGCAGCTTTGTCTTAGAGTAATGAAGTCGATGAATAATCTTAAAGGTCCAATATGTAATATTTGTACTGTAATAAATCCAAAAATGACACCAATGCCTCATCAGATATTAAGGAAACATGTTAAACTGAAATACTATCTTTTCTGACAACAATGCTAATGTCAGTATTTTTTCTTTTTGAAATTTACATTCCGTGACAGAATTTATGTTTATATTTTGATCTGTGTGTTGTTATCAACGGCCCAGTTTGACAGGCAGGCCGGGTTGCCAGATATACCTGTAAAAACGTAAACCCAGCACGCTACAGCTGTAACGGTAGTACAGCCATGAAAGCAGCAAACAAACAAACAGGATCAACGGAGATAGATTCTACATGACATAAAAAAAAAAGAAAACAGCATGTTTCTAACAGTTGTGTGACCAGAGACGTAACAACCCCCTGGTAAATATTGGAGATGTATTTGAAAGATGGAGACAGTTTAGATCCCAAAAGGACGCAGAGTTGGCTTATTTTCTCCTGAACAGGTAAGCATTAGCTTCAGGCTAATTTATCACAGCTACTAGGGATGGGCATTTTTTGTCATTTCAACATTTGTGTACTCACATTGAATTATATAGCCAGAGTACCCGAGTTGGTTACTTGCAAAAACAATTGAGACATAGCCAGTAAAGTGATCCCGACTGGTCCTCGCTAACGCCGCCATGCTAACCCTGCTAACTGCTAACGTTGCCGGGAGGACCAGGCAAGCAGCACATGGCTGTTTACAGCGTGTAGCCTCTTCAGCGGCTGGAGCCGACAACGGTGAGTTATTTTAAGCCACGAGAGGGGGGCTGTAAATCGGAAAGAGAGGACTGTGAGTTTGCAGTGTGTTTAGCGATTGTTGCCGTAATTCTAAGCCAATGAAGTGTGTTCCGTCAGCAAGGTAGTGGTATTTTTAGCGTTTCGTATTGTAATTCTAAGCCGAGGAAGTGTGCCTGACTGGCGTGTGGAGAGGACAGTGAGGTTGTTGTGTTTTTAGCGGTTCATACTGTAATTTTAAGCCGAGAAAGTGTGTCTGCCAGTTGGTTACAGAGCTCCGCGTGAGCACGGGCTTTTATGACTGTCAATATAGCCAGCATCTACCGTTAGCTACTCTGCTGTGCTGTGGAGTAATGTCTGGCTATGTGAGAAAAGGGTCTAGCAACATTGTTGTGAATGCTGCGGTCTCAGCCTGGCAACCCCCGTGAACTTCGAGTCTGGGCAGTAGGGGGCGGGGGAAACGACTCTCCAGTATTTTGAATTGGTAGTGCAGTAACTATTTTAACCGCTAGCTGCCAGTATTACATACAATATTACATATTGCACCTTTAAATTGAATAAGGCAATGCCGAGAATTAACAGAGCATTTATGAATATTCTCTAACACATTAACCCATAACTTGTCACTTATCTCCACCCCCATTTCCTGCTCCCACTGTAATCTCATACCCTGTGTAGAAGGTGGAGTTTTGTATAGTAAAGTGTTATACAGCAGAAAAATCAAGTGACTGACCCCACATCCAAGCCCTAAAAGATCATCAAACTTTGCAGAAGAAGCCTCATCAAGACAAGGCAAATGCTTTCTTACATAGTCCCTGAGCTGCAAATATCGGAAAAAATTGTTTTTATGCAAACCGTATTTTGCCTGCAGCTGACTAAAGGAGGCAAAAGAACCATCAATGAATAGGTCACCAATATTTCGAATACCCAAGTCTCTCCACTTTGTGAAAGCAGAATCGATTGTAGAAGGAATAAATGATGGATATCCCCCAATTGGTAAGAGAAAAGACAAGGACTTTATTAAATTTTTTTATTTAATCTGCTTCCAGATGCGACTAGTACTATGGATTATACAATTATAATTGTAAGCCAATTTCCCTATCTTTGTAGGAGACAAGATCACTGCCCCAATATTATGGGCTACATGCTTCTCTTTCCATTTGGATCCAAGTGGAGTGTGCAAAATTGGGATCTAGCCACATTATAATAGTATGAAGAGCACTGGCAAAGTAATAAAGAGAGAAATTAGGGAGTGCCAATCCGCCTTCAGCTTTAGGCTTACAAAGATGCGCTTTACTTATTCGATGGGCTTTGTAATCCCATACAAAAGAAATAATAATTGAATCCAATTGCTTGAAAAAACTCTTTTAAAATATTGGGATGTTCTGAAAAAGATATAGAATTTGAGGAAGAAAAATCATTTTAATAATATTAACCCTACCTACCAAGGAAAGAGGAAGTGATCTCCAAAACTGAATATTATTTTTCAATTTAGATACTAGAGGGGGAAAGTTAGCCTTAAATAATAAATGAAAATCCTTTGTAACCTCAATTCCTAAATACATAAATTTTTGCTGTGTTATTTTAAAGGGGGAATATTGTATAACAGAAAAATCTCGAACCTTTATAGGCATTAATTCGCTCTTAGACCAGTTTATCCGGTACCCTGAAAATGTACCAAAATGAGAGATAATTTCCAAGATTCTAGCTATAGTAAAATGGGGCTTAGTAATATATAACAAGATGTCATCAGCATACAATTAGATTTTACTTAATGTATTCTCTGTGCTATATCCATGTATATTTGGGTCGGAACGAATAGTGTGTGCTAAAGGCTCGAGTGCCAGAGCAAAGAGTAAGGGAGATAAAGCGCAACCTTGTCTGGAACCTCTGTGTAGTAGAAACGTTGAAGAGAGCATCTTATTAGTCAGAATTCTCGCAGAGTGCTTACAGTAGAGAATCTTTTCCACTTTTCAAAACTATCACCAATATCAAACTTTCTTAAAACTTTAAACAGATAAGACCACTCCAATTGGTCAAATGCTTTCTCTGCGTCAAGAGAAACGATAACCAGGTCATCTGCATGTGCGTTGTGGGAGTAAATTATATTAAAAAGACGTCTAAGATTGGAAAAGGAGTGCCTATTTGGAATAAATCCTGTCTGATCGGGGTGAACAAGTTTATCAACTAATTTTTTGGTCACATGTTAAAAGTGATATTGGCCTATAGCTGTGATAGCGTTATTGAAGGCTAGCTGTAGCTCACGCTTGGAGCAGCTGCTTCATCTGCCTGTTGTCCCTGTGTCTGTCTGGTTCTTTACAACTCTTGTGAGTCTAGTTTTTCGTCTGTATACTCAGGTTTGAATTAATAAGGACGACCATCAAACTCAAAAAGCTCTTCCGTGTGTTGTATATCTGCTATATTCTCCATAGTTACATTACGCCAAGCTTCTTCCCTTGTGAACACCGCTCTTCACTCTTCACACTAAGCTTCGATCTGCACACTAGGCTACCTTTTCCTGCTACAACTGAATTCCCACGGGACAACGCAAGGCTACAGCTAGCCTTCAGTAACTCTATTACTGTGCAAGCCACAGACATCAATTATCCCGTTTCTATTACATTTTCACTGACATGGTCATAACCACTAAAGTGCTCAATTACCTATTTCTGACTGGGAAATGAACTACAATTTTTTCGCTGGGAAGGCATCATCTGTCCTCTGGAGGACATAACCAGAACACCGGGCTCTCTGTTGATTGTTATCAGCAGCAGGAGGCGAGGAAGGCAGGGACATAAGAGAAAGTGGAAGCAAGAATGCCGGTTTGGCTTGCTAGCCCGGCTAAGGGAACTACCACACAGATCGCCACTGCCAAGTCTCCTACTCACCAACGCCAGATCGATCGCACACACATCGTCCATGTTGCACAGACATTTTAATGGCATTTTGTGTCTGTTAAAAGGCACAAGGGCTAGCCATTTTAGCTAAGTGAGAGCTCTACACGTAGCTGCAGCAACTCTGTTGCTTGCACCTATCAAGATTAATGCAAAAATTGGCTGGAATTCTCCTTTAACTTAAAACTGTATTTTGAATATGATGATTTTCTTTTCTTTCACACTATGTTTAGATATGGCTGCTGCAAATTATCTGTCATCTGAAGATCAGTTTCTGTGCTCCATCTGTCTGGATGTGTTCACTGATCCTGTCGCCATACCATGTGGTCACAACTTCTGCAAGAACTGCATCACTGATCACTGGAATATTAGTGACTGGTGCCAGTGTCCCGTATGTAAAGAAGCCTTTACCAGAAGACCTGATTTGAGGGTCAACACTTTCATCTCTGAGATGGTCGCTCAGTTCAGACAGTCAGCTCAACAGAAAGCCAGTAGCAGCAGCTCAGATCAACAAGTGTCCAAACCAGGAGAAGTTCCCTGTGACGTCTGCACTGGAACCAAACTGAAGGCCCTGAAGTCCTGCCTGGTGTGTCTGGTCTCCTACTGTGAGACTCACCTGGAGCCTCATCTGACAATGTCAGGCCTGAAAAGACATCAGCTGATCGACCCTGTGGAGAACCTGGAAGGCAGGATGTGTACGAAGCACGATAAACCTCTGGAGCTGTTCTGTAAGACCGACCAGACATGTGTCTGCATGCTCTGCACTGTTTTAGACCACAAGACACATGATGTTGTTCCTCTGACAGAAGAATATGAAAGAAAGAAGGTCGAGCTGGGGAAGACAGAGGCTGAAATTCAGAAGATGATCCGGAAGAGACGACTGAAGATTCAGGAGATCAAACACTCAGTCGACCTCAGTGAGGAAGATGCAGACAGAGAGATAGCAGAAGGTGTTCAGGTCTTCACTTCTCTGAAGGAGTCTGTTGAGAGAGGCCTGAATGAGCTCATCAACACCATCAAAGAGAAGCAGAAAACAACAGAAAAACAGGCCGAAGCTTTCATCAAAGAGCTGGAACAGGAAATCTCTGAGCTGATGAAGAGGAGCACTGAGGTGGAGCAGCTCTCACACTCTGAAGACCACCTCCATGTTCTCCAGAGTGTCCAGTCCCTAAACATCCAACAACCTCCACCCACCAAGGACTGGACAGAGGTCAGCGTCCGTCCATCATCATATGAGGGGACTGTGGTGAAAGCTGTGGTTCAGCTGGAGGAGACACTCGTTAAACAGATGAAGAAGCAGCTCCCTGAGTTTGAGCTGAAGAGGGTCCAGCAGTATGCAGTTGATGTGACTCTTGATCCTGATACAGCACATCCTGAACTCATCCTGTCTGATGATGGGAAACAAGTGAATCATTGTGATGTATGGAAGACAATTCCAAACAGCAAAAAGAGATTTTCTTATCGTACTAGTGTTTTAGGAAAGCAGAGTTTCTCTTCAGGCAGATTTTACTTTGAGGTCCAAGTTAAAGAAAAACCTAAATGGACTTTAGGAGTGGCAAGAGAGTCAATCAACAGAAAGGGAGACATCACACTGAGCACTGAAGATGGTTACTGGACGATATGGTTGAGAAATGGAAATGAGTACAAAGCTTGTGCTGTCCCGCCAGTCCTTCTCTCTCTGAAGTCTCGGCCTCAGAAGGTGGGGGTGTTTGTGGATTATGAGGAGGGTCTGGTCTCCTTTTATGACGTAGATGCTGCAGCTCATATCTACTCCTTTACTGGCTGCTCCTTCACTGAGAAACTCTTCCCATTCTTCCATACTGGTAATAATGAAGGTGCTACAAACTCTGCCCCTCTGATCATCTCTCCTGTCAGAATAAACTAATCACTGATCTCATTTCAGGTATTGATTTATTTTCAATCAAGTGACCAAATGTACATATTCTTATATTTTACATCTTATTTTCTACAGAATCTGTTTCCTGTGGTGACTGATTTACACTTTATTCCATTTATTATCATATGGTTAAATGTGCAGCAATTCTTTGCAAACTGAATCAAACTTCACCTATACATATTGGGTGTCTTTAGAAACTGATTTCTTCTGGAAGTTATAATAAATTTCTGTGGGTTTAACAGAGGTTTAAATAAATATCGTCCACATAACGTGTGTCATGATGCATCAAATTACTGCGTTGATTATGTAATCAGATACACATTTATTTGTATTTTATGTGCAGCCACAGAAAACATAGTGCTGAAGATTTCATTGTGTCATGAAGCTTGATTTAAGAGTAAGGCCTATTACATCCCATAGTGTCTACAGAACACAGTATGTGTCATTATACCGGGTATAAACAGTTAATGGATCTAAAATGGAACGAAAAGTGTTTTGGACAATTACTGGTCACTTTGGCCATTTTTTATTTGTTTAATGAATTCTGTAAGATGGTTTATGAATCAAAGAAATCTGCAAATATGTGATTGTAGAATAAAAACTGTAAAATAAAGTAGTTGTTGAACACAAGGCCTGAGTAAGCAGTGACTTGAGCACTGGAAGAAATGCACAGTAAGCAGAGCTTTGTTAGCTTTGTTGTTTTTGCTGTTCTTTAAAGGTCCCATTGCATGTAAATTTCCCCCCCCAGTGGCTAGAAATGGTGATAGGTGTAAACTGAGCCCTGGGTATCCTGCTCTGCCTTTGAGAAAATGAAAGCTCAGATGGGCCAATCTGGAATCTTGCTCCTTATGACCTCATCAAGTCACAACTCATGTTGTGTTCCTCTGTTGAGAAATAAACTGCTCCAACATTGCCGATAGTGGGAGACATGGGATGGGAATCATGTGAGGCTCGTTAGAAGATATGTATGGCCCAGTTATGGAATCGTTTATTAGATATGGATGCAAGTACAGTAAGTTGACGAGGAAAATATTTCTCTGGGATAAACACATTCTTGGTTCTTATCTGAAGATAAATGCAAATTGTTGTGTAACTATTGGTTTGGTGAGTTTTTTCATAATAATATTGAACATTGGTTTATATAAAGAATCTGTTTGCTAAAGACAAAAAGCAGTGGGCCGACAATATATGGGCTAAGCCAAAATTGTGTATTTTGTGATGATAAAACCGGAATATGGCACAGAGAATGATGTTGTATATAATTTGTCAAAAAGGCAAAGATCTCTATGTGCTCAAGTGAGATCTGGGGTTTTACCTTTGACTATTGAACCAGGATGATATGTTAGTTTAGAAGAAGAAAAACGGATCTGTCCCATGTGTTGTTTGAATGATATAAAAAATGAGTTCCATTTTTTTTTCTACTGTCCATTTTATTATGAACAGCGTGACGTTTTCTTTCGTAAGATAAAAGAAGTGATTGATTTGGTAAATATGGATGATGCTCAAAGACTGAGATGGCTGTTCACATGTGAAACATATAAAGTAGCCAGTTATCTTGAGAAAGTCTGGTAGAAGAAAAAAGCTCTTTATCGAGATGATCTGTAGATGAGGATTTGTTGTTTGTATATACTGTGTGTGTGTGTGTGTGTGTGTGTGTGTGTGTGTGTGTGTGTGTGTGTGTGTGTGTGTGTGTGTATATATTTGTATTCATGTATTTCTCCAAATGATTTGTATATGTGACCGGAAGACGTTTTTTAAATAAATTTATGGTGTCTTGTAATAATGTGGGATGGGTCAAAAGGTTTGCCATGACACAGAAATAAAATATAACTAATTATAATTGTTTTGCAGAGTTTCTTCTTGCAGGTAACGTCTGACAATAGCAATAACGTTAGTTTTCTATGTTGTAAGTTGACATTACTGTTTAAAGCCACATTTCAATACTGACCACAAATGTTGCTGACAACAATAATTGATGAGTGCAGGGTATTAATTTAAACTCTGAACATTTCTTGAGAGCTGACAGCCTTCCAATGGAAAAAGGAGGACACACTGTCGGTCATGTACAAAATAATCACTCATGATGGACGAGGACACAACCAACAACCTCACGTATGTTTTCCTTCAGGAGGAGACCCCATCTCCTCCATCTTCACCAGTTTATAAAGAGAACATCTACTTGTTTCAAGAATTTTCTGGAAGTCTCATTTTCTTGATTCTCGTCTTGTTTTAACACAGAAGTTTATTTCTGAAAAATCCCTGAAACAAAGAAATCTGGTGAACTGGTAGAAGTAGAATTAATCCACATATTGTGTTCCTCTTTTGAGACATAAACTCAGTTGCCAGTTTATTAGGTACCCCTGCTAAAACTAATGACATACTACAGTAAATCAAACTAACATCAATGAGGGTAGACTAAATAACAGAAATAGGTCAGAACTATAGTAACTTATCTAAAACATTCTCATTTTACACATTACATTATATCACTTCTGTTACAATATAAAATACTATATCGCTGCTACAGAGGCAGATGTTTAAAACACCTTTATTTTCTATCTTCATTCATGCAAACTGTGTGGAAGAATAAAAGAATCCAGCAAAACACTTTACATACAACATTAGAGTAAACGCTATGAACGCTGAGCTGCCAGAGATCCCTGTTAGCTGCTTAGCACTTCAACTACAGGCTGCTGTGTTGCCGAGGCTAAAAATCCTGAGTATCGTAACCATTGCTGCACGCCTGTGTTGCCTTCACGGCTACTGGGCCAATGTCTGAGCCACCTGTTTTACATGAATGAATGTAGCTGAGGGTTTTGGCTCCCTACATTAATTTGGTTGATTTAGTTGTTTCTTTCTTTACTTTCTATCTATTTTTCAATTAAGTTAAAAGTTGTAGTCATATTTTGTTTTGTTTTCTTTTCTGAGTGTTCTACTTAAAGCTTGAGTTTCTTTGGTAATGTTAATGTGCTAATTATAATTAGTGTTTTGTTTCTTTTGAGTTTATTGGAAAGTCTTTTCTTTGGAATTCTTGTTTTGTACGGCCTCCTGGAGCCACTAGTGGTTCTGGCCTTTATATTGTATTTATATTGTCTCCAATTTCTTTCAATTTGTTTCTTTATAACCTTTTTATATTGATTTTTGATCTTCCTTTTGTGGAGCGAACCCCTTTAATTTTGTGTGTGTGGGTTTCCCATTTCTCTCCCCATTTTTGTTGCTGAGAGCCGAAGGTGGTGGTGTCTGGGTGGTGGTATCTCCTTCCCTGTGTGCTGTGTTTTCCCGTTTTCATTTGCTGTGTTCACTGTTGTGTTTTTGTGTGTTCACGGGTGACTTTCCCTGGGATCCCCCTTACCGCCCTCGTACCCCCTTTCTCCACCACTGGTAAGCCTCAGCACAATTATTTTCTCCCTTTTTGGTGTGAATGTGTTTTAAATTGATTGCTTTTAACTTTATTGATTCTTATTTAAATAAAACTGTATTCCTCGTCTTTGGCGCCTTTTTGTATACTGACCTGTGTGACCTTAAATATATCAATCTTGCAATTGGAAGTAAAATCATTCATTAGTAAGTTATCTCATTCTCTGGGTGAAATTCCCAGGGTGGCGTTGTCGGTGTTTTTGAGGTGGGCTTAATATAGAATACCATCTTTGTTCTATCAGCTCTCGTGCCGCCACATATAGTTAATGTGTAAGTATATATTTTATTTCTTGATATTCTGTCTTGTTGATGATACATATTATATTTTTTGTACGATTTGATGCAAAGTTGTCAATGTGTGTGACGTCTCTCTTTGTGTCCAATAAACTATAAACTAAACTCTTCTGGTTAAAATAAAGCTGAGGCACATTAACGTTGCAACACCCATAATAAGTTGTTAGTTATAGCATGACCATTGCTCCATATCAACCAGACAACACCCTGGTATTTCACGATAAGAGTGCACATGAGAGGGAGGAAACAAACCACAGAGCTGCAGTAAGAGGAGGAGCAACACTGTCAAGAGGACAGATACAACGTCACACTCCAGAAATGAAAGTGAAGTTTGTCAGTGTCAGCCACGCTGCAGTAGAAAAAAAGACTTTGTTTCTCTCTGAAAGAAAAGTCAAACTGACTTCATCAGGTCTTTCTCAACAACACAGCAGAGTCTCTGCCAAACACTGGTGAGTACAGCTGATCACATTTACACTTTCTACAACCAGGATTAACACTAAACTTGACCTCTACTCAAAAAGGAAGTTCCACTCTTTTGAATTACTTGTGAAATTGCTAACAATATAACTATGGCTGTTTGTCTGCAGGCTTACTATACAGTAGCCCACTTTTACAGCATTACTCTTTTTCTTTATATAATGGCTATGACAGCTACATACGAAAGGGGAAGACATGCAGGAACTTGTCACAGGTCGGACTCAAACCCTGGACCTTCTGCATCAAGGCATAAACCTCTGTATGTATGCGCCTGCTCTACCAACTGAGCTAAGCCGGCCACTTCAAGACCATTCTTACCAGCAGTGTTCCAAATTTGCGACCGTTAATAAAAGCATTTGAATATTGGTGCCAGATCAAGTGCATATACAGAAGCTAGAGTCTGCAGTTTGAGCTCCACCAGACCATCTGAGGTCTCCTGTCTTGTTTCCCCAGCTGCTGAGTGGAGTGACGGGGGGGTTAGCTCTGCAGACTCCAGACCCGCCTCCCCCTGTGCTGTCCGACCACAGCCTAAGCTACTGCAAGTTATTTTAATGAGTTTCTTTTTAGCCAAATACTCTGAGTAAATGTAATTCCCTCTGATAAACAGTGTAGCATATGTCAAGAGCTCTTATTTTGAAAGGTAAGAACAGAAAGTGTCTCTGGTAAACGCTGCCTTTGTCAAAGTTGAAAGCAACATTTGGACAGCAGCCTCTGTGTTTTTCTATTATGATCCTCATAAGTAAACAACACAACATGATTGGTTATGATGCTTATATTCGCAGTGTAAACTCAGAAAAACTGACCTTGTTCCATTCCATTCGAGTTGCATGAAAGTATTCATGACAAAACAACAGTTAAAAAAATACTGATTATTAATAGCACGAAAAAAACTTTCCCAGTGTGTAAAGACCTTAACTCATGGGTACAGTGTTTGATTATCCCAGAAATGCACAGCGACGATGACCAGCAGCTCATCAGTACCCCCGACATGCAGAAGTGTGCGAGGGCCTGTTCACTGCAGCTTAAATTAAAACTGTAATTTGAATATAATTTTTTTTTGCAAATTATCTGTCATCTGAAGATCATTTTCTGTGCTCCATCTGTCAGGATGTGTTCACTGATCATGTCACCATACCATGAGGTCACAACTTCTGCAAGAACTGCATCACTGATCACTGGAATATTAATGACCGGTGCCAGTGTCCCTTATGTAAAGAGGCCTTTACCACCAGAAGTGATTTGAGAGTCAACACTTTAATCTCTGAGATGGAGACAGTGAGCTATACAGAAGAGTTGTTGCAGAGTTTTTACTCTTGACATAACGTTATAACGTATAGCGTTAACCGTAACTTAACGTTAAGAGCAACGATAACGACCAATAAACGTTAAGAACAACGATAATGACCAATACCGTGGCTAGCAAAATTACCGACTCCCCGTTGCAGAAGCAGCTGCCGTGAGGTCAGAGTCTAGCGGATCAGGGTCTGGCTCTGCTTTGCGTTTTCCTGCAGTTTGTTTCCTTGCTGTTATGTTAAAAAACGCAGCAGTATCCCACCACGGGACACCGTCGTTATTGTAGCGTCACATCACTCTGACAGTCAATACTCGGGGTGACCTCGCCGTTCATTGTAACATTTGCAGTTTTTCGTTCAAATACTCTCTATTCTTTCAACCGCCCAAATCCGTCCCAAAATTAATTTTCATCGTACCCGACCCTTTTATTATTGGCCCCCGGGACGAGGGGAGGTCCTTAAGCTCAAGCCCTGGTATCACGTCAAAGAGCCACTTCAAAATGACATTAGGTCCAGCCCGCAGAGCAGCAGCAGGAGCTCTAACTGACTAAACTACACATAAATCACATCAACACAGCTCCTGTGTTGGCCAATGAGAGCTTCTGCTCTGATACATTTGTGTTTCAGTTTTCTTTCAGTTTGACAAAACTTTCGGATTTTAGCAGGAAGCCACGATGACGGCAGTGGACCTTTTTAACACTTTGGAGGATTTAAAAGAAGAGGAATTTAAGAAATTCAAATGGTGTCTGCAGCAAGACATCCTGGATGGCTACCAAAGCATCAAAGTGTCCAAGTTGGAGAACGCAGAAAGGCAGGACACGGTGGATGAGATGGTGAAAACCTATAAACTTCAAGGAGCTCTGAAGGTGACCAAGAAGGTTTTAGAGATGATCAACAGGAATGATCTGGTGCAGAGTCTGCCAGACACCAGCTCAGGACCAGAAGGTCAGTCAGCCTTTTTAATTTGTATTTTCAGGAAGAGAGGGTGGACATGAGAAACACAATACTTGTAAGGGAACAAGATTGTAAACAGATAAAAACCTATTTTATAGATTAAAAAAACATTAACATGTATGTCCGTGTAGTCTCTATTTGTTGTAACATTACTGTAAAGGAATTTCAAGCTCATGCTCTGTAAGTTGAGTTAGTGGTACCCAGGTCTCATTCAGGTCAGTGGCCAATATAACCTCATAACCTTTCCAGGTGGACAAGTACTTCAACTCTGTGTCTCTAACAGTAACAGCTGTATGATAAGACTGCCAAGGTCACGGAGGAAGTCAACACATAACACATTCTGCCTGTCTGTTTTAGGCACCCATACTATCTTTCAGGTCTTTAAATGCCTCCAGCATGAGTTTAAATAAACCTTCAGGAAGACAAGAACTTCCGAATGTTGGGATGGCAATAACACTGTAATGTGTAATCCTAAATTCTCCTCAATTGAGAATTCATTAAATACTTCTGTGTAAGTAATCAAAGTCTCCTCGAACCTCCTTCACGAATGGGAAAGGAGTTGTGCTGCGCCTGAATTTTTCTTTAACAGTTATGTTTGTATACCTTTAATTGTTTTTAAAATGAAATGTGTACACACCAGAGGTTAAAATGGGTCGGAACCTTGGATTATTGCCAGTTTCATCAGTGTTTCCTGTCCATTTAAAATAACGCCAAATATCCATTCCAGCGCACCGCTGTGAGTCCATAAACAAGGCAAGTGTCTGTGGTGAGTTCACACTGTAGTAAAAGCAGGACAGTTGCGTACTATCTGTCAGTTAAACAGGTGAATATCATGTTGCCGGTAGCCTACCGGTTACAAATAGGCTCGTTATCGACATGGTAACGTGTTGATAATATATATATAATGTGTCCCTCTTAAAAAATACAAAAGAACCCAGTCCATAAAGATGTAAAAAAATAATAATATATCCTTCTTACATGAGCTGTCGCTGGTTATACACAAGCCAGTCTCACAGCAGATCGTGAAATGGTCACGTTATTCACCCCGGAGGCCGAGCGTTTTGTTTCCCCGTTAACCGTCCCGTTATTGTCGCGCGTCCCCCACAGCTGTGTCCCGACATATGAGGCGTTCTCCCCTGGGGTGTGACGTTTACTTTCCCCGGTAATCTCCGTATAAACCATGTTGTGCTGGGTACCAAGAAAAAAATTAGAAAAACGTCCCTGTGAACATGAATCAATAGATTAAATATAACGTGACCATTTAAAGAACTGCCATGAGACTGTGTTGTTATACATGATGTGTAGGTGAACTAGCTGTTACCAAGATGTTAGGGTTCCCCCACCTGCCAGGTCCCACTAAAACGCAATAACAACTTTAAACCAATGGAGTGGTCAGTGCGCCTATCCAAGTGTCCAAAGGATAAACTACACAAAATAAAATAATAATACAAATAATAAAAATTTTCTTTTTATTACATGTATTTTTTTTCTCTCATACTGCATGCAGTTATGGCTGCTGCCAGAAATGTGCCATCTGAAGAAGTGTCCAAACCAGGAGAAGTTCCCTGTGATGTCTGCACTGGAACCAAACTGAAGGCCCTGAAGTCCTGCCTGGTGTGTCTGGTCTCCTACTGTGAGACTCACCTGGAGCCTCATCTGACAGCTTCACGTCTGAAAAGACATCAGCTGATCGACCCTGTGGAGAACCTGGAAGGCAGGATGTGTACGAAGCACGATAAACCTCTGGAGCTGTTCTGTAAGACCGACCAGACATGTGTCTGCACGTTCTGCCCTGGTATAGACCACAAAATGCATGATGTTGTTCCTCTGAAAGATGGATATGAAGGAAAGAAGGCAGAGCTGTGGAAGACAGAGGCTGAAATTGAGCAGATGATCCAGGAGAGACGACTGAAGATTCAGGAGATCAAACACTCAGTCGACCTCAGTGAGGAAGATGCAGACAGAGAGATAGCAGAAGGTGTTCAGGTCTTCACTTCTCTGAAGGAGTCTGTTGAGAGAGGCCTGAATGAACTCATTAAACAATCAAAGAGAAGCAGAAAACAACAGAAAAACAGGCCGAAGCTTTCATCAAAGAGCTGGAACAGGAAATCTCCGAGCTGATGAAGAGAAGCACTGAGGTGGAGCAGGTGTTACGCTCTGAAGACCACCTCCATCTTCTCCAGAGTGTCCAGTCCCTAAACATCCAACAACCTCCACCCACCAAGGACTGGACAGAGGTCAGCGTCCGTCCATCCTATGAGGGGACTGTGGTGAAAGCTGTGGTTCAGCTGGAGGAGACACTCAGTAAACAGATGAAGAAGCGGCTCGCTGAGTCTGAGCTGAAGAGGGTCCAGCAGTATGCAGTGGATGTGACTCTTGATCCTGATACAGCATATCCCTATCTCATCCTGTCTGATGATGGGAAAAAAGTGAATCACGGTGATGTGAAGAAGAATCTGCCAGACCACCGAAAGAGATTTTCTAACGATTCTTGTGTTTAGGAAAGCAGAGTTTCTCTTCAGGCAGATTTTACTTTGAGGTTCAAGTTAAAGGAAAGACTGATTGGGATTTAGGAGTGGCCAGAGATTCGATCGACAGGAAGGGAATCATCATACTGAGCCCTCAAAAAGGTTTCTGGACTATATGGTTGAGGAATGGGAATAAGTACGAAGCTAATGCTGGCCCTCCAGTCCTTCTCTCTCTGAAGTCTCCTCCTCAGAAGGTGGGGGTGTTTGTGGATTATGAGGAGGGTCTGGTCTCCTTTTATGACGTAGATGCTGCAGCTCTTATCTACTCCTTTACTTGCTGCTCCTTCACTGAGAAACTATTCCCATACTTCAGCCCCAGTAGTAATGACGATGGTAAAAACTCTGCCCCTCTGATCATCTCTCCTGTCAGAGTAAACTAATCTCTGACCTAATTTCAGGTATTGATTTATTTTTTTATCAAGGGAACAAATATATATATTTTACATCTTATGTTCTACAGAATCTGTTTCCTATGGTGATTGATTTACACTTTATTCCATTTTATTATCATATGCTTAAGTCAAACTTCATCTTGACATATTTGTTGTCTTTAGAAACTGATTTCTTCTGGAAGTTAAAATAAATGTCTGTGGGTTTAACAGAGGTTTAAATAAATATCATCCACAAAAAGTGTGTCATGATGCATTCAATTAATGTGTTGATTATGTAATCAGATACACATTTATTTGTATTTTATGTGCATCCACAGAAAACATATTGTTGAATATTTTCCCATAGTGTCCACAGAACACAGTATGTGTCGTTGTTCTACCGGGTATAAAAAGTTAATGGTATAAAAAGTTAATGGATGTTTCTATCTTGTGTGAAAAGTGTTTTGGATAATTACTGGTCACTTTGGCCATTCTTTTATACTGTAATACAGTTTTTGAGTCAAAGATATCTGTAAATATGTGATTGTACAATTCAAAACCGTAAAATAAAGCAGTTGTTGAACACAAGGCCTGAGTAAGCAGTGACTTGAGCACCAAACACTGAACAGAAAAGCAGGTTTACACACAAGTTGTATTTCAGTCGAGGATGATCTTTATTTATTTTTTGGAATTTCGAAAAAATTCATAATGGCGAGAATGAAGTTGAACTTTCAATATAAGTGCCAGGCATAAGAACAAAAGGTTTGTTTTTCATTTTCAGAATGAAGTCAAAATGTTGAAAAAGAATTTGAAGTGAAGTCTAAATCCCATTTCAAGAATAGGGTCTACATATTTTAGGAATAACTTTGAAATATGGAGAATAAAGTAAAAATGTTGAGGATAATGTTGAAAATTCTCAACATTTTGACTTTGTTTTCTAAATGCTAAAACCAATCTGAAGCTCTTCCTCCTCTGATGTTGTTCCCTTATGTCTGGTACTATGTGGGTAGTCATCTTAACATTTAATAGCTAGACTGGATATTTATTAGCCTGACGTGGTCATACTCAGATTCTAGTCAGAATGTGAGTCTGAAACCCCTCCATTGGGCTGTGATTATGGGGCGTGTTCCAACCGAACCAGGAAAAAAAATGCCTCTGCATTCATTGGATAGACCTCCAACCAATCAGAGCAACGGAACTCAACTCAACTGTCAACAGAACTCAACACTGTGTATCGTAACCACTCTTTGTACAATACATTCGTTCTAACTTCCGACTTTTAGACTTTTTTGAAGCTATATATATTTTTTTGCTTGTAAATATAAATGTGGATAACGTTAGTGATAGTGACATACTCGCTAGAGTCGCATTTCTAGAGATGGATCGGCGAAAACACGCTTTATTTCTCTGATTCACGGCTTTGTTCTAGCGCCGCTGGGCGCACCCTCTCTCCGGTCTCTCTCTATGTCTCTCCACCATATAACGCTCTCTCTCTCCAGTCTCTCTCTATGTCTCTCCACCATATAACACTCTCTCTCTTCAGTCTCTCTCTGTCTCTCCACCATATAACGCTCTCTCTCTCTTCAGTCTCTCTCTATGTCTCTCCACCATATAACACTCTCTCTCTTCAGTCTCTCTCTATGTCTCTCCACCATATAACACTCTCTCTCTATGTCTCCCCACCATATAACGCTCTCTCTCTTCAGTCTCTCTCTGTCTCTCCACCATATAACACTCTCTCTCTTCAGTCTCTCTCTATCTCTCTCCACCATATAACACTCTCTCTCTTCAGTCTCTCTCTATGTCTCTCCACCATATAACGCTCTCTCTCTCTTCAGTCTCTCTCTATGTCTCTCCACCATATAACGCTCTCTCTCTCTTTCAGTCTCTCTCTATGTCTCTCCACCATATAACGCTCTCTCTCTTCAGTCTCTCTCTGTCTCTCCACCATATAACACTCTCTCTCTTCAGTCTCTCTCTATGTCTCTCCACCATATAACACTCTCTCTCTATGTCTCTCCACCATATAACGCTCTCTCTCTCTTCAGTCTCTCTCTATGTCTCTCCACCATATAACGCTCTCTCTCTTCAGTCTCTCTCTGTCTCTCCACCATATAACACTCTCTCTCTTCAGTCTCTCTCTATCTCTCTCCACCATATAACACTCTCTCTCTTCAGTCTCTCTCTATGTCTCTCCACCATATAACGCTCTCTCTCTCTTCAGTCTCTCTCTATGTCTCTCCACCATATAACGCTCTCTCTCTTCAGTCTCTCTCTATGTCTCTCCACCATATAACACTCTCTCTCTTCAGTCTCTCTCTATGTCTCTCCACCATATAACACTCTCTCTCTTCAGTCTCTCTCTATGTCTCTCCACCATATAACACTCTCTCTCTTCAGTCTCTCTCTATGTCTCTCCACCATATAACACTCTCTCTCTTCAGTCTCTCTCTCTATGTCTCTCCACCATATAACGCTCTCTCTCTCTTCAGTCTCTCTCTATGTCTCTCCACCATATAACGCTCTCTCTCTCTTCAGTCTCTCTCTATGTCTCTCCACCATATAACACTCTCAATCTTCAGTCTCTCTCTCTCTCTCTCTCAACCATATAACGCTCTCTCTCTTCAGTCTCTCTCTATCTCTCTCCACCATATAACGCTACCGTGCTTTCGGGCAGTTGTTGAGGCTCCTCCGCTGAGGATTTTAAAATGAATGCGCTGTCGATATCATCTGTAACAGACACGATGGTGGAATCTACACATCTCAGTTCTCCAGCGGCAGCCACCTGTTGTAAACAAATTCAACCCAAGCGTTCTTTGGTGACGTGGTTGATTCAGTTACTGTTGATCATCTGTCTGACAATCTGATTGGCCCGAACAGATCCTGTTCGGGCAATAATTGCTTCTCAACGGAGCGAGTCCAGACCGAACTTCCCGACCTCGAATGTTGTTCGGCTGACATCCAGGCTAGATATTTATTGCAGATTGTATTTAAAGCTTTGTTAGCAGTGCTGTTCTTCAATAAAAACTGATCTACAAAACAGGATGTGGACATTTTCTAATAAAAACTATTGCAGATATCTAGAAAGTTATTTCTAACTAGGAAAAATTAAATACAGATATCTACAATAAATATCAAGTTTTGCTACTAAAGGGGGCTTTCAAACGTATTTTGTTTGGTCTGGACTTTCATACTTTTCAGTTTGATCTGAACCAAAATCTCAGGTGTGAAACAAACCCCGGACCACGGACCGGGACAAACAGCTGAAATTTGGTACGCCCAAAAGAGGTAATCAGTTGAAAAAACTACAACACAGAGAGAGGATATGAGAGAATGGGGAAGCCCGTCTACAAACCAATCAGTTACAAGAATCGGTAGACGTAGCTCACGTATGGGATATTTTTATCATGGATAGTTTTTTAGTGCGGTTGCATAACTGCAATGTGAAACCAAAACTTACCGGAAGAAAATGTTTGCATTGTAACAAAAACATGAACTTTGGTCCAGACCTTGGTTCGGACTTTAAGGTGTGAATGCCCTCTAAATGTTAAAATGGCCTTAAACCTTTTAAGAATGTAAATTTAGTTTTGACTAGTACAATCAAAGTTGTAGATGTCTTGAAAAACAATTGCTACAAGTAAGAATGTTATTGTGGATATCTTTAATTACCATTCTGACTAGTTAGAATATAATTTTGACTAGGAGAAATGCTATTATAAATATCTTAAATGTAATTACAGATAGGAGTGTGGTTCGATTAAATGTTAAAATGGCCTGCCATAGTACCTAAGACATTTTTCCTGTTTTCATCTATAGTTGTTCTGCAGAGCTTCTTCTTGCAGGTGTCTGACAATAACAATAACTTTAGTTTTCTATGTTGTAAGTTGACATTATTGTTTAAAATCACATTTCAATACTGACAACAAATGTAAATTCTCTCTGAAAGAGTCAAACAATAATTGATAAGTGCAGGGTATTAATTTAACTGAACATTTGAGAGCTGACAGCCTTCTTCTTATCCGAGTATGTCTCCATGACTCCCTGCTACACTGAAGCAGCAACAACAGGCCTCCATGTAGATCACTAACTGGTGTTGTGACACAGAACAACCACTAGATGGATCACAACACAAAGGAATGATGAGACAAAGTTACTGTACTGCTGCCACACTGACCACCAAACAAACAAAATCACAAGTTCATTAACCTTTTTTGTTTCTTCTTGTTTTTGGGCTTCAGTGTTTCTGCAGTTTAAAGTCTTTGGATGTCCCACCTGTAGTAAATTGGTAAGGTAGTCAGAAATGTGTTTTTATATGCATTTCATTAGGGCTTGACATTCCCCACTCTGGGTATTATTTAGTTAGTGACGCAGCATTTTTGCTAGCCACTATTTTGTGGGAAATTACATTATTATAAATATAGTTTTATTTGATTAGAGTTGACTGGGGTGTGCTACAATTCACTTAAACTAGAATTACAACCTTTTTAAATGTAAATGACCACCCAAATGTAGGCTGTAACAGTGATGAAATATTCAGCTGTGATAAGGTTGTGTTTAAAGCTCCTTATGTATGAAAACATGCAACTGATTAAGACATTAAAAGCATAGCTTCTCATTGCATAAGTTTTGTAGGGGTGGAGAAGATTAATTGTAGGAGGTTTGCAGCGTGTGCTTACATGTCTCTCAGCAGAGTCAGCAGCTGGCACATGTTCCCCTTAACGAGAAGTGAAGCACAGCAAAAGTTCTTTCCTACTGCGCGCAATCTCGACTTCTTTTACAATCGTCTTGTAAAAAGGTTTTTCTGCCACAAAAAACAACCCTTGGCACAGCAGCATATAATGCATATAATGCCGCTGCTGGCTGGTCTTGTGTGCAGGTCATTGGAATTTTTTTGGAAAAAGGAAGGCACTTTCAAAAAATACTTAGCAGGTGAAGTGGATGAAGCATCTCTCTATCACTCTATCATGGGAGCAGCGGTTGTTGTTGTAAATGTCCAATCGCCTCTCTGGGTTTAAACAATGCTCGTAGCTGCCATGGGCAGCGCTAAGCTCCAGACGCAGTGACGTTGGCTCTGCTAAATAGTCTCAGGAAGGAACTTGTTTTGGTGGAACATTTGCACCTGCAAAAGAAAACGCCTCATCCAACATTAAATGAAGTAAACTGTTCACACAATACAGTAACATAAGATATTTCAATTAGCTGGTTAAACCATAGTTTACCTTAGTTTAACCTGTAGTTTACCTTAGTTTAACCTGGAGCACCTGCTTGTTGTGTTTCCAGGTTGTTTAAGCGTGGCAGCAGTGCAGCTCTGAGCTCTCTGCCTGCCTGCCGGTTGCTGCTGTTCCAGCTCTCTAACTCAACACTCCCACATTGTTTTGATATTCAAACTTGTAGTCATCAGCCCCCCAATGACACTGACTCAAGTCACATGAGGCAATTTAATTCAAGACTTCACATAGCTCCCTCTAAAGCCATAAAAGGTTCTACAACTGTTTCCACATATGCAGGAGTACTCCCCAAAACCTGCAAGCAGACCTTGATGCGTAAAAGAGTTCCCCTTTAATGGACTAAGCATAATGCCGTAAACCATGAGATTTATGTTGAATGTCATGATTTATTGGAGCATGTCAACAATGTGGCTAGAATGATTGATGATGTGGATGTCAAAGGTCACCATGATGGACTGTAACCGCTGGTTAAATTAGTTAAAGTGAAACTAAGCAACTCTTCAGAGAAAGAAAAAAAAACAATTATTTTACTTTTACAAATGAAAAGCACAAATGATATGCAATAAAACACATCCTTTCTCAATTACAATACACTAAGGTGTTTTACTGATACTTTTCATGGTCTGTTATGACCAGTAGCTTATGGTGGCTAATGTTAGTGTTTTGGGCGCATGTCTGTGGGAAGTTGGGGGGTGGCCTGCTCACAAGTCACCCTTCAAACCTGCTGGTTTACCGTGCATAGAAACCTGCTGCATGAAGACGAAGGGTGAGTTGTTGTTTTAGGCTAACCATGTTTCTGTACATCTGGAAAAAGCTATACAGTATCATGTTTTCAAGTGCCTTAGCTTGTTAACACAAAGCTAACATTAGCTTACCAACAGTCCTTTTCTAATGACCAGTCCCAACGGGGTCAGTCAAAAACAAGAAATTCACACCTCACAGTGTGTTTCCCCTCAAAATTACCTCACATAGAAGTTACAGGTACAGTACAAACTTCACCTTAAGTTAAGCCAGGGGTAAATCTGTACTTTACTAAAGTAATAAAAACGTACAAGGAAACAAAACCTAACAACCAGTATTGGTCATTTTGCTTTAAAAAAGTAATTAGTTACAGTTATAAATTACTTCTCCCAAAAAATTAATTGAGTTAGTGACTCAGTTACCACATTGAAAAAGTAAGAAGTTACTCAGCAAAGTAACTGTGACGTTATTTTTTATGTTCTATAACGCTATTATGTTCTATAACATCTTTAACGTCAAAGCAAGAAAAATCGAGGCTCCGTCTCCTTCGCTGGAGCT
This sequence comes from Perca flavescens, assembly GCF_004354835.1. Lineage (NCBI taxonomy): Eukaryota > Metazoa > Chordata > Actinopteri > Perciformes > Percidae > Perca > Perca flavescens. Next base: position 3,944,009 of record NC_041332.1, read on the forward strand.
CATGCTGGCTGCATTTGGGCTTGGGGGGGGTTTGGGTTAGCAGCAGCAACAAGTGTCCTGTTAGCATGTGTTGATGTGAGGTGCTTCATAAGATTGGAGTTGCTTGAGGCAGACGTGGATAAAGTCTTTTTTTTTTTTTTTGGGCGTAGCGTGCATGTTACATAAACATTCTTGTCTTTAATTTCAATGAGCGAGAAGTAGAGCCGGTACTTCCAGTTCGAGAACGCTACCTTTAAATGTCCCTGGCTCAGTCGCCATTGTCGCTGTCTTGTGTTTAGTGGTAGTCAGAGTATGCAGTGAGACCCCCCCCCCCCCCCCGCTCTCTCCAGGCAGCTGGTGTGCAGCCAAAGCCCGACAGCTCACGCTTCAACCAAATTGTAGTAATGCGCCAACGATAACGGTGTTGCAACGATGGGAAAAGTAATTAATTAGATTACTCCGTTACTGAAAAAATAACGCCGTTAGTAACGCCGTTATACTTAAACGCCGTTACTCCCAACACAACTATGTTTCTGTAATAAATCTGGATACATTAAAAAGCTATACAGTATCATGTATTCAAGTGCCTTAGCTTGCCAACACAAAGCTAACATTAGCTTACCAACAGTCCTTTTCTAATGACCAGTACCAACGGGGTCAGTCAAAAACAAGAAATTCACACCTCTCAGCTCAGTGTTTCCTCTCAAAATAATCTCACATAGAAGTTAGGTGCAGTACAGACTTCACCTTATGCTAAGCCAGGGAAAAATCTGTACGTAACTAAAGTCAGAAAAACGCACGAGGAAACAAAAACCTAACAACAGAGCTGCAGTAAGAGGCGAGCCAACGCTGGAAGGACAACATTCCTACTTCAGTTTCCTTGGAATGAAAATCGAGGTTTGTACATGTTGTTATGAGTTCAGAGTGTTCCTCCCACATTACATAATTAACCTGAAAACTGTCCAATCAGAGCGCTGACTGGCAGCCCTACAGGTGTGAGTGGGTCCTGCTCACATGTCATATGACACTTCTAGATATAAAGGTGTTAGGAGGAGTCAGATGAACTCAGACAGCAGCAGCATCTGTCAGAGTCTACAGACGACATCATCATCTGAACGGGACTTTAACAGCGGATTAGCCTGACAGGTAACATTACACACCTTTGATGAAGAAATGTCATTTGTGATATTTCGGGGCTACATAATATGATTTAAGATGACAGCAGTATTACATTCTTTCAGCACTATTGTAAACTGTTTCTGATTTTAAGTATCTCAGTAAGTATTCTATGATGTGTGACGTTTTGGCCAAAATGAGCCTTTTTATGTTCAGTTGAGTCAGATTTAATCATCACCAGGAAAGAAGTTAGATTTTAATCTCCGCTGACTTCACTGCTGAGATATGAGGGAGTGACAGAACATATCCATCAGCCTGAATACTTTATTCTCTGAAATTTGGATCAGCTGTTTGTTCTCTGACTCTACAAAACTACTCAGAACCATTTGTGAGGGCAGAGAGTCTCAAACTTCATCCCATCAAAAGTGTAAATCTGTCTTGGTTTTGATTTGTGGACACACGTCCTCAACAACAAGATAAAAGATATTTATTATTATTATTGTTGTTGTTGTTGTTGTTGTTGTTGTTGTTGTTGTTGTTGTTATTATTATTATTATCAGCAAAGGAGTCTTTTAATCCTGAAGTACAGACAGTAAAAATGCATCCAGAGGTTTCTGAAGGGACAAGTTGAAACTTGCAGTTTGTCTCTGTCAGTTACTGGAGCAGGATAATCCTAATTTTGGCAAAGATGGCGTGGCTAGTGTGTGACTGCCACATAAATAACTTCAGTCAAGAATCTGGCAAAATGACAGCTGGCAAACGGAGGGTTGTCTCAGTCAAGATCAGATGCTCCTGCCGTTGTGCCCTCAGGCCTCCGGGTACTGGTGCCATTTATCTGCATGTACGGCAGTACAGAAAATGGGCAGACTTTCCCTTAAATTACCAGCTAACGCTATTGCCAGCTAGCTAGCTTGGTTTACAAGGTGCTACGAAGGACATTTTAAAGTTTAAATAACATTAACAAAGTGAAAAACATACAGTGAGAGGGTCAAAGTTAAATTAAATCATTCAATAAAATTTTGTGTCTTTAAGGTCTTTAGATTGCACAGAATTTTTTTGAAGTTGATCAGAAATAATCTGTTGGAGGACTTTGTTTAAATGCAGCAACTAAAATATAAAACTTACTTCCTGTTGACAGCAGGGAACACTGCAGCAGCACCGCCACACCCTTTGATTAAAACTCAAACTTTGAATAACTTCATTGTTAAGGGTTAGATTGCACAGCAAAAATGTTGAAGTCGATTCAAATTAATCTAAAGGACTTTGTTAAAGTACGACTCCTGGAAATGGTGATAAGGGGAGAGTCTTTTTCAAAAATGAGTCTACAAGCTAACAGCAAAGCCTAATTTTACATTTGTTGTTATTGAACTAAGAGAAATGCTCTCCTCTCATCCTAAAATGGTCATAAACCTATTCCAAATGCAATGAATGAAATGCAGAGGAGGAAAAAGTGCCCTTCTCCCCAAAATCATCTTGAGTTAATGTTAATTTATTTGTAAATTAGAAGTTAACGCTGAGAAACGATCTCATTTATGGGTCGGAATCACTTTCTCACTTTGCTTGCCCAGGCTCAGAGCGCAACATCTCACCGTGACAACAACAGGACTGTTCTTTCTTAAGAACAAGATGGCCCTTTTGGGGGCCCTATGCAAAGGAAAAACAAGTTTTACACAGGGCCTCCAAAAAGCTAAGAACGGCCCTGCTAGCTGGTGTTTGTAAAAGTTGGAGGAGCAGATGCGTAGCGTGTTGCCAAGGATTAAATATAATGGAGAGATCTGTTCGCAGCCTTCAATCCCATAGGGGATGAAGAAGAGAAAGTAAGTAACGTTAAGTGTTAACGTCAGTGACATGATTTGAGCTGTTGCAGAGTTTTGACTCTAAACATGACATTATAACATTATCGTCAGCAGAGGCGTGGGAAGACATTTTTGGCAGGGAGTGCTGGGGTGCTGGGAGTAGGGGGGGAGTCCACGGTAAATGTTAAGTCTAAACAAACTTCGTTACACAGGCTCTGTGTATATATGTATCTGCCAGTATTCTGCTCCTTCACAACCGCGTCTGAGAGCAGGGCACTGATCGGTGTACTTCAGTGTACTTCGGTGTACTTCAATTCAGCACAGCAATTTTGTTCGCAGCTTCTAGGTGGAAGGATGACTTCTCGTAAATTTTTCTGTGGCTATACGCCAATTCTGCTAGATTTGTGTTTCAGTTTTCTTTCAGTTTGACAAAACTTTCTGATTTTAGCAGGAAGCCTCAATGACGGCATTGGACCTTTTCAACACTTTGGAGGATTTAAAAGAAGAGGAATTTAAGAAATTCAAATGGTGTCTGCAGCAAGACATCCTGGACGGCTACCAAAGCATCAAAGTGTCCAAGTTGGAGAACGCAGAAAGGCAGGACACGGTGGATGTGATGGTGAAAACCTATAAACATCAAGGAGCTCTGAAGGTGAGCAAGAAGGTTTTAGAGGAGATCAACAGGAATGATCTGGTGCAGAGACTGCCAGACACCAGCTCAGGACCAGAAGGTCAGTCACCCTTTTTAATTTGTATTTTCAGGAAGAAAGAGTGGGTGGACATAAGAAACACAATACTTGTAAGGGAACAGATTGTTATTAGTGACCTGCTGATACAACTTGTGCACTCGGCAGCAACACATTCTCCAGCTGTAAACAACGCCATGAACGATGCATCATTTAAGATTGTAAACAGATAAAAAAAACTCTTTTATAGAGAAAAAAAAAACATTAATTTCAGTGTAGTCTCTATTTCTTGTAACATTACTGTAGTGGAATTTCAAGCTCATGCTCTGTAAATTGAGTTAGTGGTACCCAGGTCTCATTCAGGTCAGCGGCTAATATAACCTCATAACCTTTCCAGGTGGACAAGTACTTCAACTCTGTGTCTCTAACAGTAACAGCTGTATGATAAGACTGCCAAGGAAATGGAGGAAGTCAACACATAACACATTCTGCCTGTCTGTTTTAGGCGCCCGTAATATCTTTCAGGTCTTTATAAATTAAACCTAATGCCTCCAGCATGAGTTTAAATAAACCTTCAGCAAGACAGGAACTCCAGATGGTTGGGATGGCACCTACACTGTACTGTGTAATCCTAAATTCATTGAGAAGGCATTTAAGGTTATATTTCACCACTGGAAAGATAAATATGTATTAAATTGGGTCATTGATGTAGTAGAAATGTGACATTTTTTAGAAGTTGGTGCCTTCTAGATGAAGAAAAGTCAGAAAATGTGTTTTTGGCTCATGTGGATGAACGACAACAACTCCCAGAATGCACTTGCTTTGCTTCCCTACGAGTCCACTCCCAAGCCATGCCTACCGGTTACAGACATAGACAGTGAGGCAGTCAAGTCAACTCAAGTGTGTTTTATTGTCATTTCAAACATATACACGAAACAACATTTCACCACGGCTCAAGTGGTGTTACACATTCAAAATATATAAAAACGACATTATATAAAAACGACATACGAAACAGGCTACATTTAGTGCATACAACTTATAGGCTCCGTAAAGTTCAGGTAACGCATTGGTAGCATTTAGCGCAGTCGTGAATTTGCGTGGAATGTGGAATGGTTGGCATTTAACAATCACAAACTCTACCAGCGGTTAGCAGTAGTTGGATAAAAAAACAAAACATTTCTGCACCAGTCTATGTCTGTGTTAACACAGCCCATCTCCACGTGTCTTACCCAACAGAGAAGGCTAGCAGGCCTGGTAGCTGGATAGTGGAGTCCGGTACACTGTTGTTCAGTCATGTTTCCACAAAAACAAAATCACAGCAGTCTCTGAACTCGCGTTGGGAGTTTCGTTGAAGTTGGATGTAGTCCAGTCTGTTGTCTAATGAGCGGACACTTGCAAGCAGGATGGATGGGACAGGTGCCTGGCTAGCGTTAGCTTTCGTCCGAACTGCACACCGCTTTCGATGTCCCGTTGCCCAGCTAGCGGCATCGAGCAACAACACAGGCTGAGGGGCTGGTCTCCGTAGTAGGCGAAGCTCGCGTAGTGTGTTGAGTATTCCGTCTGTAATAAAGTTTCCTGCATTCTCCAATCAGTACCAATGTATCCTGGTTGTAAAACATGTGTGGTAGTTTGAATGCACATAATTGTTTTGAAAGTTTGCTGCTGAAAGGGGAGAGCCTGTTATTAGCTTAGCGTCAAGATGGCTGACACGCAACTCGCATCGGGTAGTGACAGTCGCACCCCTTATGGGCGGGTTGAAAACATGCAGAACTAGCTAGCTGTAGTCCACAGCCTCAGAGGCTTTTTCCAGACCCACAATACAGAGAAATCTAGTCTCAGGGGGACATGAGAGAGGGAAGCACAGACCATCGAAAATACTCCCGGGTTTCTACTGATTCATCATTTTGCGTCCTGCTCAGGAAATAACAAGAGTAACAGATTTGCAGGGAATATGCCCTGTTATTCATGCTCATGTGATTTTCTTTTTAACTATGCTGAAACTCCTCTCTGAGGTGGTCTTCTGTTCGCCGATTGCAATTAGTTCAAAATGCAGCTGCACACCTGCTGACAGGGAAAAAGCGCTTTGACCACATTACCCCAGTACTATCGTCTCTCCACTGGTTGCCTGTCACCCTCAGAATCCATTTTAAGATTTTATTATTTGTTTTTAAATCTTGAAATGGATTGGCACCTTCCTATTTAGCGGACATGTTGATTTCACATACCTCAGTCAGAGCACTTAGGTCAAATGACCAGCTTCTTTTGGACTGTCCCAGATCCAGACTGAAAACCAGAGGGGACAGAGCTTTTCAGTTGCAGGTCCTAAGCTCTGGAATGCTCTCCCCCTCAATATTAAAGCAGCTAGCTCTATTGAGTCATTTAACTCACTTTTAAAAACTCATCTCTTCGAAATGGCTTTCAGCACAAGCTGAGCTGTGACATGGTTAATATTGTTTCTAATCATGTTTTTCATGTGTTTTAATTATTATTATTATTTCGGGGATACTATGTTTTTAATGGGTTTTTACTTTTTCTACTTGGCTAATTAATATGCTTTTATGCTGTTACTGGTATTAGTATCTGTACAGCACTTTGGGGCAGGAGTTACTGCTTGTAAATGTGCTATATAAATAAACTTGACCTCGACCTTGAGGAGGCATTGGTATGGGGAATGCAGAGGAATGCTTTCATCAGTCTAGACTGAAAATGAATAACAATGAATGGAAAATGAACAACTATGGAATAACAGATCTTCATCCTAACGTTACTGGTGCTACATTCGTATTCAAGTAAGCTATCATTAAATTTAGTGACAATCTCAAGATTATTCTCATCATCGTTCTTTTTCTGTTTTCATGTTGTTTGACTCATCACACTGTAGTCCAAATAGCAGATTTTGGCAGATGTTTGTGACCTCATCATCAAGCTCTGGAGCAATGGCACCTACAGTTACATTCAAAATAATAGCATTGTGTTGAAACAAGTGAATAAAGCTCAAAATCCTTATAGCTTTTTAATTCCATAATATCAATGCATTGGGAACAATGCACATTCAAGTCTAAATCAAAACATGACCAACATTGATCAAGTTTGTGTTATACCTTTACAGAAAGTGAAGAAAAAGGAATATTAGGCTGTTCAAAAAAATAGCAGTATTTGCATTTTTCTTTACAAACTCAAACATTTACTGTATAAACTGAAAAATGTCTCAAGGGTTTGCTTTACTTTGAATCGCTGCACTAACAATTAGTTGCATAACCATTATTTTTGAGAACTGCTTCACATCTGTGTTGCATGGAGTCGAACAACTTCTGCCACCTGTAAACAGGTATTCCAGCCCAGGACAATTGCACTGGAATGTCCACAATTCCTCTGCATTACTGGGTTTTGCCTCAGAAACAGCATTTTTGATGTCACCTGTGGGATTGAGGTCTGGGGATTGGGCTGGCCACTCCATAACATCAATCTTGTTCATCTGGAACAAAGACTTTGCTCGCTTACTGGTGTGTTTTGGGTCATTGTCTTCTTGAAAGACCCATTTCCATGATCCCTGTTATGCGATAAATAGTCCAAACACCACAGTATGACAAATATCCCCATAACATGATTTTTGCGCCACCATGCTTCACGGTCTTCACAGTACTGTGGCTTGAATTCAGTGCATGGGGGTCGTCGGAAAAACTGTCTGCGGCCCATAGACCCAAAAAGAACAATTTTGCTCTTATCAGTCCACAGAATTCTCCTTTGACCAGTCAATGTGTCCTTTGGCAAATTTCAACCTATTCAGTACATGTCTTTTTTACAGCAATGGGACTTTGCAGGGGCTTCTAGCTGATAGCTTTGCTTCACATAGCCTTCTTCTGATCATAACAGTACTCACAGGTAACTTTAAGTATTCTTTGATTTTCCTGGAGCTGATCATTGGTTGAGCCTTTGCCATTTTGGCTATTCTTTGATCCATTCGAATGGTAGTTGACCGTGTTTTCCCACGTCGTTCAGACTTCGGATGCCATTTCAAGGCATTTGAAATCATTTTGGCTGAGCAACCTATAGTTTTTTGCACTTCTTTATATGTTTTCCCCTATCCAATCCACTTTTTAATCAAAGTCCGCTGTTCCTCAGAGCAATGACTGGAACGACCCATTTTGCTTTGTATTTCAGTGTGAAATGCACTATAACCAGCATGCACAACATTTGCTTTCTACCATCCTTAAAATGGGCCATAATTGATGCCTGCGTCTTCACAGAATCAATCACCTCCCTAAGTGAACACAACACTGCTATTATTTTGAACATGCCCCTTTCAATTACAGATTCAATTACACAGAATGAGCAGCAGGCATGTCATGACTGTTGAGTCTGTTGGTTGTCTATGACTCTACAACACTTACTAGTACATTCTTTGCCATGTAGAAATATCACTTCTACCAAAAAATTGTATTTATGAGGTTAGTGATGTTGGACTGCTATTATTTTGAACACAACTGTTAATAATGTTGCCCGAGCTCAATGGGAAAGTGTTGCCCAGCAACATTGCCCAAAACGTTGCAGTATATCAACATCTTTCCTCTCAGAAGGCTAAAGTAAATCTAGCATTACTAATCAGATAAACTTACCCTTGATGAGGTAAGTGGTTTTGGTCCTTCCATAGGAATATTTTCTGCAGAATCAGGTAACATGCTTGCCAAACTCGCAGTGAAGTCGTCACAAAACGCAAAATGATTTTCTTTCTGTGCTACCAACATTGCCATCTGGAGTTCAGCTTGCATCACGTTTTCTGCCTCTGTCTGTCCTTTCGTGTTGAAGGATGAAATCTCCTGTGTGCCCTTATGTGCCTCCTATGCTCGATGGTGCCACTGTGTTTTAATGTGCTGGGTAATATAATTTTTCCCGCTGTGCGCTACGTTAAAATCAATGCGACACACCTTAACAAAAAGCGTGGAGGTTGTCAATATGCGCCCAACACTGTTGAAATTTACAGTTATATTTTGATTTTTTTACGGGAACACAGCCTTCACCTGCCATTTTTATTGGCTCGCTTTCGGGTCTGAACTTTCCACGAAGCTTGTGCAGGGATCAACTGATCAACTGAGTTACAGGTTGCCAGGTTGAGGGTTACAGGTTGCCAGGTTCAGGGTTATAGGTTGCCAGGTTGAGGTGACAAACGGGTTGAACATTGTATATGGTGTGTGGATTGTGTGAATAGGATGCGTTTCATACAAGCTCTGGCAACTGGTCAACATTACACAAACATATTGGTCCGATTATTTATAAAGGAGATTGGGCCATACAAATAATGGGAGTTTCCTGGGAGAAATAAACCGGGAGGCGTCCAGGAGATAGGGCTAAAAAAAAAGGGAGAAACCTGGGAAAAACGGTAGTGTTGGCAGGTATGGTATAGTCTGATATTCGGATCCAGCCTTAGTTTTTACCAGTTAATATGTTTTCCATCGATTTTGACAAGAAATTAATTGTTGACGCTCAAAAAGTTTTGGGGAAGACCCCCAGACACCTAGGTTAAAATGTGCCCCCCAATGTTTTAACAAAACGTACAGCCTTGGTAACAGGTGAACTAGCTGTTACTAAGATGTTAGGGTTCCCCCACCTGCCAGGTCCCACTTAACCCCTGGTACAAACGGAATAAAAACTTTAAACCAATGGATTGCTCAGTGCGCCTATCCAAGTGTCCAAAGGATAATCTACACATTTATTACACTCACAAAACATTTTAACCATGAAAGTCTAAATTGTGTGGCCTTTGTCCCATTATAATGCTACTATTTCATCATATACACTTAGCCACACACACACACACACACACACACACACACACACACACACACACAGCTCCGTAACGCCCACAAATGCACACATTTCTTTTTAAACAAATAATAATTTTAATAACTTTTTAATTACATGTATTATTTTTCTCTCACACTGCGTGTAGTTAAGGCTGCTGCCAGCAATGTGCCATCTGAAGAAGTGTCCAAGCCAGGAGAAGTTCCTTCTGTCGTCAGCACTGGAACCAAACTGAAGGCCCGGAAGTCCTTCCTGGTGAGTCTGGTCTCCTGCCTTGGAACTCAGCAGATCGACCCTGTGGAGACCCTGGAAGGCAGGATGTCTGAGCTGAAGAGGGTCCAGCAGTATGCAGTGGATGTGACTCTTGATCCTGATACAGCACATCCTAAACTCATCCTGTCTGATGATGGGAAAGAAGTGAATGAGAGTGATGTGAGGAAGAATCTCCCAGACAAACCAGAGAGATTTTCTCTTTACTGTATTGTTTTAGGAAAACAGAGTTTTTCTTCAGGCAGATTTTATTTTGAGGTTAAAGTTAAAGGAAAGAGTAATTGGGATTTAGGAGTGGCCAGAGAGTCGATCGACAGGAAGGGAAGAATCACAACGAGCCCTCGGTATGGTAACTGGACTCTATTGTTGAGAAATAAAAATGAGTACATAGCTGCTGCTGACCCTCAAGTCCGTCTCTCTCTGAAGTATTCTCCTAAGAAGGTGGGGGTGTTTGTGGATTATGAGGAGGGTCTGGTCTCCTTTTATGATGTAGATGCTGCAGCTCTTATCTACTCCTTTACTGGCTGCTCCTTCACTGAGAAACTCTTCCCATACTTTTGCCCCTGTAATAATGATCGTGGTAAAAACTCTGCTCCTCTGATCATCTCTCCTGTCAGAGTAAACTAATCACTGATCTCATTTCAGGTATTCATTTATTTCTTATCAAGGGAACACATGTACACCATTGGTCAAAGGTTTTAGAACACCCCAATTTGTCCAGGTTTTTATTATAGAACAAATGAACAATTTAAGTTAAAAAAGAAATCAAGGAATCAATTTATAAACCAAAATGTATTCTAAATTTTTGACTAATCAAAGTAGCCCCCTTTGGCAGATATAACAGCTCAACACACTTGTGGCATTCTTTCTACAATGGAAATCAAATATTCTTCAGAAAGTTCTTCCCAACTCTGTTGCAGAAGTTCCCATAAATGTGTGGCACTTGTAGGTTGCTTTGCTTTCACTTTGCTGTCCAGTTCATCCCAAACCAGCTCAATGGGGTTTAAGTCAGGTTGACTGTGCTAGCCACTCCATGTTTTTAAGCTTTTTTGCTATGGTAGTTCTGGCATAGCTTGGACTTATGTTTTGGGTCATTATCTTGCTGTAGGATGAACCCCTGACCAACTAGGCGCATACCAGAGGGTACTGCATGGCGCTGCAAAATGCTGTGGTAGTGTGACAGTTGATGTCACACACTGAGGAACCATCCTTTCGCCTACTCGTCGGCACACAAAAATCCTGCATGATGAACCAAAGATTTAAAATTTTGATTCATCAGTCCATAACACCTTCTTCCAGTCTTCAGTAGTCCATTGGCAGTGTTTCTTGGCCCAGGCAAGCCTCTTTTTCTTATTCTGATGTCTTAGCAATGGCTTTCTTTCTGCAACTCGACCTATCAAACCTGCAGCTTGAAGTCTTCTCTTTACAGTTGAAACTTAGACTTGCTTATTATGATTACTATTAAGTTGTGCTTGAAGCTGTTGTCCTGTGAGCTGCCTATCACGCAAGCTGTTGACTCTCAGAAACTTGTCTTCTGATTCTGTTGTGGCTTTGGGTCTGCCAGACCTCTTCTTGTCAGAGTTTCCCCCAGTTTCTAAGTGCCTTTTGATGGTGAAGAATACTGTACTCACTGACACCTTGACTTTCTTCGCAATTTCTCTGTAGGAAAGACCACCAACATTCTTAAGTGTTATGAAGGTCTGTCTCTCTTCCATTGTTAATTGCCTTTTTCCTGCCATTTTTATGGCAACACACTACTTTCTGCAGTACAATACTGTTCATTTAATGCTCACAAGGGTATGGTACCAGTGTGTTCCAACAATACTTTTATACAAACAGAGGGGTTTGTAAGTAATCCAGACAAGTTGGAACACCTGTGGGAATTGGTAGCACCAACTTTCAAAGCTTGATAAACCTCCTTTGCTGCAGAACAGCTTTATTTTGTTTACCCATTTCTTGTTCCCTGAAAAAGGCCTTTTTCTAAAATTCTCAGTTTTGGGTAACCTTGCTTTTTTTTAACCTCAGGCAGTTCACCACTTACCTTTTTACCATCTCAAGCTATTAATTGGACTTGAACTGCTAAAATGTCAATAACAAACAAAAAAATTGGGGTGTTCTAAAACCTTTGTGCAGTAGTGTACATATACATATATTTTACATCGTATTTCCTACAGAATATGTTTCCTGTGGTGACTGATTTACACTTTATTCCATGTATTATCATATGGTTAAAGTTAAAGCAGCAATTCTTTGCAAATTTTTCCAAATTCCAAAAAGTTCCAATATGTAATACTGACAGCTAGTGTTTAAAAAAGTTACTGCAGTACAAATTAAAAATACTGGAGAGAGTTGTCTCCCCCGACCCTCCTGCCCAGATTCAAAGTTCACGGAGGTTGCCAGGCTGAGACCGCAGCTTCCACAACAATGTTGCTAGACAATTGTCTCACATAGTCAGACATTACCTCACAGTCATAAAAGCCCGTGCTCACGCGGAGCTCTGTACCCAACTGACAGACACACTTTTTTGGCTTAGAATTACAATAGAAACCGCTGAAAACACCACAACCTCATTGTCCTCTCCACACGCCACACAGGCACACTTTCTTGGCTTAGAATTACAATAGGACCCGCTAAAATTACCACTACCTTGCCGACTGAACACACTTAATTGGCTTAGAATTACGGCAACAATCGCTAAACACACTGCAAACTCACAGTCCTCTCTTCCCGATTTACAGCCCCCCTCTCGTGGTTTAAAATAACTCACTGTTGTCGGCTCCGGTAACGTTAGCAGTTAGCAGGGTTAGCATGGCAGCGTTAGCCAGGACTAGCCAAGACCAGTTGGGATCACTTTACTGGCTGTGTCTCAATTGTTTTTGCGAGTAACCAACTCGGGTACTCTGGCTATATAATTCAATGTGAGTACACAAATGTTGAAATGACATAAAATGCCCGTCCCTAGTGTCTGTGATAAATTAGCCTGTAGCTAATGCTTACCTGTTTAGGAAGAAATTATCCAACTCTGCGTCCTTTTGGGCTCAAAGCTGTCTCCATATTTCAAATACATCTCCAATATTTACCCGGGGTTTGTTACGTCTCTGGTCACGCAACTGTTAGAAACATGCTGTTTTTTGAGGTCGGGTAGAATCTATCTCCATTGATCCTGTTCATTTGTTTTACCCCTGCCCCGACACACAACACACACACACACACACACAGACACATATTCTTTACAGTTTTTTTCAATTGCTTAAGCACAATTTTGAAAACAGGGACAGTCTTTTTCAAAACACTACACACAATTAGCACAACCACACACCCAATTAGCACAACACCTCAGACTCTTTGCAAAATGAAACTTTCTTGCAAAAACTATACATTCATTTATAAAAAAAACATATTTTGTTACCATATGAAACATACACGTTTCATTTGACTTAATTATGTTTGAACCAGATACACACTGCTGTTGCTAACCTAAAACACTTACATCAATTCTACTTCTCAGTGATTAGATTACTGTAAATGAAGTACACAGAGAAAGTGCAAATTTACAATAATTTCACCAAACACTACACAAGACCAATGCTGCAGACTGAGGAAAATATTATATATTTTTCTCAACATGGAGAATCAACAACAAAACATGTCCCAGTTTTCATGCTACTACAGTAGTGTGACTAACACTGTTAGCTCAGCAAACAACAGACAAACATAATATACTGTATCCAGTACAGGTAACAATCACAAAAAAAAAAAAAAAAAAATGATCTGAAAAAGTACAGAAAATACTAGACATAATCTCTTCGCCTATCTGGATCAGGCCAGAGAATTTCATCAACATCCCAGGCAATATCCTCATTGGCAAGACAACCTTCTTGAATGTTGAATCCATCCTTGCACAGCTGCGGTGACGACTTGGTCACAGGAGTCCTCAATGGCCTCAATGAGGGGTATCTGAGACTGGGGCCGGAGATCGTAAACCCTTGCTTGAATATGGGCCCCCTTCCTCCTTGTCGTTTTCGACTCTCAATCCTCAAATGTCACAGAGAGGGTTATCAAAAGTGCTGATATGGTGCATACAATGAACAGCTGATTACTGTAACTGTAGACAGATTTTCTTTTACCTGTTTCCTTGTCGAAATGTCCTTATGAGAGATGCCGCTGTATATCTAAGATTTGGCTGACTCTTAGTCCAGCTTCCCTCAGCGTCAGTCCGTGGTTCACATCATGGTCCACTAGTGTTGCACGACTTTCACTGGATAAATTTGGTCCTCTTCTTCTTTGAGCATATTCTCTGGTTTCAGGTCTTCCTCTCCCTCTCCCTCTTCCTCTACCTCCACTCGGCCTCTACCTCTGGTTGGGCCTCTTCCTCTACCTCCTTCTCCTCCTCTGTGGATTCCCCCTCTCACTCTCAGTCTTCTTCTTCTGACTCCTTCCATTTTGGTTGAAGGCAGGTGAACTTACCTGCTGCATTTTATATAGTGCTTAAACCTGATTGGTGTGTCTACAATTAAGCAATCATGTGTTTGCATACCTGGTGGCTGTGTTTAACCAATTGGTTCATGGGTGTGTTCATTTGAAAGCCTTTGATATGAAATTGCAAGGAAATGACATCATGATAAATTTCTGTGTCAAATGCATACAAGTGTGTTTAGTGTTTTGCAAATCACTGTGTGTAATGTTTTGCAAAAAGTGTGAAGCTGGCAATGTGCTTACAGTTGTGCAAATCTAGGCCAGTGTTTTGCTCATTGAGTGTAAGGTTTTGCTAATTGTTGTAAAGTTTTAATTTTAGTGTGTAAGCCTATGAAAGACAAAAGAGCTTTAGATTTAGAACAACAGTGTGTACATGGTATATGCAAAATTTACTATTATGAAAAAAGTGTTCATTTTGAGATGTATTTATGGTATTTTGAATGCAGTGTTTCATTTTGAATTTGTGAAGCATTTTGCATTTTGTGTTGGCAGTTTTAGGAATTGTGTGTAGAGTTTTGAAAAAAGGAGACATAGTTTTGAAAACATGTGTAAGCAGTTGGAAAAAACTGTAACATGTTTCCTTAATATCTGATGAGGCATTGGTGTCATTTTTGGATTTATTACAGTACATATATTACATATTGGACCTTTAAACTTCAGCTTGACATATTTGGTGTCTTTAGAAACTGATTTCTTCTGGAAGTTATAGTAAATGTCTGTGCGTTAAACAGAGGTTTTAATAGATGTCATCCACATAATGTTTGTCATGATGCATCAAACTAATGTGTTGATTATGTAATTGGATACACATTTATTTGTATTTGATTTGCAGCCACAGAAAACATAATATTGCTGAATATTTCATTGCATCATGAAGCTAAATTTAAGAGTAAGGCTATTACATCCCATAGTGTCTACAGAACACAGTATGTGTCATTGTTATACAGAGTATAAAAAGTTAGTGGATGTTTCTATCTTGTGTGAAAAGTGTTTTGGATAATTACTGGTCACTTTGGCCATTTTTTGTTTCACGAATTCTGTAAAATGGTTTATGAGTCAAATAAATCTGTAAATATGTGGTTGTAAAATAAAAACTGTAAAATAAAGCAGTTGTTGAAAACAATGCCTGAGTAAACAGTGACTTGAGCACCAAACACTGAACAGAAAAGCTGTTTTTCAGTCATGGGTGAGCTTAGTTAATTTTTTGGGTACTTTCAGTATTATTTCCAGGTATAAGAAAAGAATAAATCTGAGATTTTTTAATTTTTTTTAATTTTGAGAATAAAGTCGAAATGTTGAAAGAAAAATTTAATGTTGAAAAAACAAGTCTACATATCATTTTGAGAACAGGGTCCAAATATCAAGAATAACATTGAAATATGGAGAATAAAGTATAAATGTCGAGGATGACGTTGAAAATTCTCAACATTTTGACTTTATTTTCAAAAAGCTAAGACCAATCTGAAGATCTTCCTCCTCTGATGTTGTTCCCTTATGTCTGGTACTATGGGGCAAGTTGTCTTAACATTTAATAGCTAGACTGGATATTTATTGCAGATTGTATTTAAATGCTTCCGATCCAGGATCAACATTCTAGAATACTGCAATAGGATTCTTGCTAGGAAGAACTCCAGTTTCAGATATCTACAATCCAGTTGTTACGAGTCATCATTTTAATTTCAGATATCATAAATGTCATTTTGAATAAAGTACACTTTGACTACACATGTAATTATGGATAACCACAGTTGGCAATATGACAATATGCAAATTCAGATATCTAAAAATATTTTGTGGATATCTGTTTTTAATTTCGGATTTCTGAAATTAAAATGATGACTAGTAACAACTGGATTATAGATATCTGAAATTGGCCTGGTCTAACCCGGACACTGTCCAACTTCCGACTTACTATCAAAATGGTTTTGTCACCTCTCAAATTAATACCCATCTCTCTTCCAATAACCTGTTTGAACCATTTTAATTCTGAGCTGATTCTGAGCCTCCTCCTGCAATCGTCTCGGAGAAATCCTTGGTCCGGCTCGGGGCTAAGCCAAAAGCCCTGGTCAGCTCAACTCTCTCTCTTGCCATCAAAAAATCAATCCTAGAAGAAGGGCACAAGCTGAGGCAACCGAAGTCAGTTCATGCAACACTTCCACGCCCTCAATGACGATGCCAATATCTTCAGGTGGCTCCTGCAGCCCTTCCCCCTCCTTCCGAATCACAAACACTGCCATGGTGAGCTGCTCCAGGTCTCTCTGAGCATCATCTGCTCCAGAGTCCTACAGAGGGGTACAGGACACAAACATAAATCATCATTGGCCTCACTTCTTACTGCGATGAACTTATTGTGTGTTGTACCAATGTGTGTTATGTGCTGGGCTATTTCTTTGCGTGTTCTCACACACCACAAACAGCAGATGTCATCAATCTGACCATCTAACTATAAGCAAGAAAAATAAGATTTCCCAAAATGTCAAACTATTCCTTTGAACTTGTAAAATCAACTAAACCAGGCAAACCCTTCTTACTAAAAAAAATATTTGATCCAATATGTTGTGTATGGTTGCTGGGAATTACATTATGTCCAATATGACCACGATAATAAATACAACATGTCAGCAATCCAACCATGGTTCAGGTGTTGACATGGTTGTTCTGGAAAAAATCTTTTACAGTACACTAAATCTAGGAGAAGACAAGAGATGGAGAGGGGGGAGGAGAAGAGAGAAGGAAAAGAGGACAAGGAGAGAGGAGAAGAAGAGGGGAGGTGGAAGAGAACAGGAGACAATGAGAAGAGAGAAAGCAAAGAGAGGAGAAGAAGAGGAGACAAGGAGGAGAGGGGAGGAGAAATATGTAGGGCTGCAACAACGAATCAATAAAATTCGATTACTAAAAAAGTTGGCAACGAATTTCATTATCGATTCGTTGTGTCACGCAACTATTACGCCACTCAGTCGCGGAGATAAAAAAAAAATTTAGTTGAGCACGGAGCAGCGCAGAGCGGAGCGGAGCAGCGCAGAGCGGCGCGGAGCGAAAGAAAAGAAAAAAGAGCAGAACGGGGGTAGAGGAAATACGGAGAGAGACCGGAGAGACCCGTAACGTTGTTCTGAAACACTCGGCGGAGGAGAGAAATCAGTACGACCCGAGTCATCCGAGGTGTGGGAGCATTTCACACTAAATGAATCAGAAACGTGTTAATTGCAAAATAAACAAAAGCGACACGGCATGGCACGGGCGCACCGCGGTGATGAGTCAGCACCTAAAACGTAAACATGTTGGAGTCCTTGATGAGGAGGAGGAGAGTTCAACAGCAGGGTATTTATTTTTCAATCTGTTGTCATGTATATATTATGTGCTTTGTCCCATATCAGTTATTGTTGACAAATATATTAGTGTGTGGTGTATAAATGAACTTAACTTGCACTTACTACAATGATGGTAATAATTTAATGAATAAGTGTGTGTGTTTGTGTGTGTGTGTCTGTGTGTGTGTCTTGTCTGTATCTGCTATTTGGGTTACTTACTTTTACACAACTATTAACTAAAACAACAAGTATGTATGTATTGAGTTGATGTAAATTAATGCTTTGTTTTTTTATCCGATTCATCGATTAATCGAAAAAATAATCGACAGATTAATCGATTATTAAAATAATCGTTAGTTGCAGCCCTAGAAATATGGCCATGATAATAAAATACATGTCCGCAACCCAACCATTTGTGTCCCTTTGACAAGATGTGCTGACATACAAACTTACAAGATATTCCTTGATCAGGTCATGTGCATCTTCTCCCAGGAAGACAGCGAGGGCTTTCAGCACACATTCCCTCCGAAGATTAATGTCCACAGTCTAGAACAACAAACGTATTTTCATTTTATTGTTCTAATTTTCATAAGACAGACATCCTTACTCTTATCTTACACTTACTTTATTTAAAAACAGTCATTTACAAGCCCAGATATTCACTATAGAAAGAAAAAGGGATGCGCTCAGTGGTGTAGTTTGAGTCGCTAAAAATATTTATCCATCTGAAAGCTATGATCAGCATTGCCCTGCCCATATTAATGTATTTATGAAGGATACAGATATATTGTGACAGCCCTCAGTTATGAAGGGTCTTGTTTGATGGTACAGATTTACCTGGTCCAATGTGTCCATGATGTTCGCAGTCTTTTGGCGTGTTGCTCCTCCTTTGGCACGGATGACTTTGATCAGCTGACTTGAGTGCATGTCTAACTGGGCCATGAACTTGTCTTCAAGAGGAACAGCCATGAGCCTCTGGAATTCTGTATTAACCTAAAAAAAAAATCCTGTATAAACACGCAAGTAACCCTTGAAGCATACCTGCCAAAATATCAATACCCCAAAAAGTATAACATGTGGAAATTAAAAATGTAAATGCCTTTAAGTTCAGTGTTATACAATCTCAACCACATCAAGTTATGACCAATTCATGAAAGCTCACTGAAATAAATCCTGAAGCATAAAAGACTTTGATCACTTCAGTTCCATACTTGCCTCCTTCTGTGCGAAGAGTGCAGGCCATCTGTCCTTGAAATCCTGAATGCTTGGTTCTTGGTTTACCACCTCATGTCGTCTGTAGGCAAACGTGTTAGCCATTTTGTCTGCGATGACCCTTTCGTTGTTCCTTATCCCGATCTCTGTCAGAAGTTCTAGTCTCACTTTTTCCAGGCTGTCCAAAGTCTCACCAATAGGAAAGGATGGATAAAAGTTGGCTTCAGACCGTTTTGGCTTCTTCACTTTTTTAGCAGGCAAAGCATCTGCAGTAGCTTTAGATTTCAGGGAGTTTACACACAGCTCTGGACACCCCTGTAATTTGAGCTGAGTCCTGTAGTTTCCCATTTTGTACTTCAGTCGCTGTTTCCAACCGTAGCTGCCATTGAATGATCCAGGTTCTTTTAAACACGGGTGCTTTTTGATTAGGGCCTCTGCAGCTGCGCAGAAATGTGCTTCCTCTGGGTAGGCCTTGTAACGGTAAATTTCTTCTGCTACTCTTTTCAGGATATCAGACAGCATTCGGGAGCTGACAGTCAACATTTTCTGGCTCACACGGTACTCAGTATTCCCCTTCTCTAGCTGTAACTCTGTGTCATAGGAAAATTGGGGAATTGCAAAATCCGCTGGCCACTGTTGTGTTCGCGATGACACAGACTCAGGGGATGAGAGGATAATTGTGTCATTTGATGCCAACGAAGCACTGTCATCAGACTCAAATGAAAGAGAAAGAGATGAAGTGGACTGAGTGTCACTGATCAAAGGTGGATTTGTTTGCTGGTGGATCACCTTGATTGTCCCCAAATCCTGAAGTTCAGTGGTAGAACTCAGATTGAAGAAGTCGTTGCCAAAATCTCGGTCCATGTATTGCAGTCTGAGGTTACCCTTTAACCCAAAGGTAGTCTTTATCGTGCTGAGAAGGTCATCTAGTGACTCTGGGATGCCATTTGGAAGAGTCAGTTTTTCAATGTTGTTCTCCCCTAAAATCATCTTCAGTCTTGCAGGTGTTGAACCAGCCATGGTGGTCTGAAAAGAGAGCACAAGTTAGTAAGGATCAACATGTGAAGCAAATCCCCTCTGGGGTACCACTGACTTATTTCCGATTAGGAGAATTTACTGTCAAACTAGAGGAGAAGAGAGAAGGCAAAGAGGAAGAAAGGGGAGGAGAAGAAGAATGAGACAAGGAGAATAGAGAAGGCAAAAAGAGGAGATGGGAGGAGAAGGAGGTGAGGTGGAGAAGAGGGGGGGGGGACAACAAGGAGGAGAAGAGACGAGAAGAGAGAAGGCAAAGAGGGGAGAAGAAGAGGAGAAGAAAGAAGGAAAAGAGAATGAGAGGGGAGGAGGAGAAGAGGAGACGAGAGAGAGGGGAGGAGAAGAAGAGAGGTGGAGGAGAAGAGAGGAGACAATGAGGAGGAGCAGAGAGAAGGCAAAGAGAAAGAGCAGAGGATAAGCATTCACTGACTGGAATCCAGAAACTTACATTAACAAAAAAAAAAAAATGATATATGCCTAAAT
Source organism: Perca flavescens (assembly GCF_004354835.1). Classification (NCBI taxonomy): domain Eukaryota; kingdom Metazoa; phylum Chordata; class Actinopteri; order Perciformes; family Percidae; genus Perca; species Perca flavescens. The sequence goes on from NC_041332.1 coordinate 3,964,169, forward strand.
AACATAATGCCTACCCCAGAGCTGCAACTATTTGGTATTAACCGATTAGCTGCCAATGACATCACACCAATTTGGCTTATAGTATAAAATAAATGTTTTGAGAACACAATAGTATTGTATGAGTCTGGCTTTTGTTTTCCCACTTAAAATAACTTATCACATTCAGAGGCCTCACCCTTTAAACATGGACATATCTTTTCAAAGTGACAAGACGCAGCCCTCTAATTTTGTAGTCTGCCAGTGGGTAGGTATCATGTAGTTCTTGTGGCTCAACAAGTTCCACTTCCTTGCTTGGGGATGTTTTGAGATCATAAGCTCTGTAGTGATCCATATACCATCCACTAAGCTTTTTCACAATGAAGATTAGTTTGTCCTGCAGTATCACCATTTGGATGATTTCGCCAAACTCTGGCAGTCCTCCCAGTGAGCCATGGATCAAGATCATCCCACACTTGTAGTGTAGTCCATTATATGCTACACTTTTAGCCAAGCACACATTGTCCATATCTGGAGACTTCTGTCTCAGTGCATCTGAGATGTCCTTGTTAAGAACATCAATGTGAACAGTGGAAACATGGGTTACTTCCAGTGGGGGTTTGGTAAAGCTACTTGCATGCAAATGATGCGCAATCTGATACTGATGTCTTTGTGAAAGGGAAAGAAGAACATTTTTGAAGCATCTGATATTCCTCGCAACTCTTTTAAAAAAGCTATGCTTTGCTTCAAAACGCATAGTCCATAGGGCAACTAGTGGCCCAAACTTACGGATCAAGTATGGATAATGTTCCAAGAAATGGTGCTTTGGTTTAAGATCACAGTCTGGGAAAACCTCTTGAAACCTAATTCTGTGCTCAGAGATTTTAAAACCAAGATATGCAATGGAGTCCTCTGTATGAACAGGACAGACAACAAGATCAACAATGTCCTTCAGGTCTGTTAAGATCTGCCAAGCAGGCTCCTCACATGGAACACTTTGCCCAATGAACAAAGGCAAAAATCTGATTAGACTCCAGTTCTCATGTGCATTTCCCCAACAGTTTTTTGGATGCAAAACTGAGAGCCACAGGATGAGGTCGATTTGTTTTGTCAGCCCACTTAAAGTTGAAAGATGATATGGCTTCATTCAATGTACATAATGTGAAATACTTTTTTTGATTAACAAACTGAGGCAAAGTGCAAGTTCAAAAGGAACAATTCCTTCAAAAGATCATGTACAATGTCTGGTGGAAACCCAGTGGTAACATCAAAATATGAGAGGTGCTCTGACAAAATACACTTTGATTTCACACCATAATAACTGGGCAATTTGTTTTCCTCAAGGATTCGTAAATGATCTGCATGAATGTCTTTTGTTCTTAAAGTAAAGACTTTACTTCTGACTTCTTCAGTCTGGAACTCTGATCTTGTTGCTGTGCAAAATCTACATATGTATGTCCCTGAGAAATTTTCAACAAATCCAGCAATACTGTGTGCACCAAGGTTGTCAGCGACCACACACTGCACTGTGCCTTTTACTGTTCTGCCCAACTTTGTCAGAAATATCCCACTGTTCCAAAATTACAAGATCATTAATTAAAGGTTTTAACACTTTGTGATACCCATAGCACTTCAGATCATTACTTTTGATTAAAGCAGCCAAATAGATGGAGGATAAAGCAGAATTACAGCCTGGTGGCAAATTACCCAGAATCCAGTACAAACCACAAATTTTATGCTTCCTCCTGGATGTACCAAGGGGATTACATATTTCAAATTCATCAATGTATAATATCAATGAAATGCTTTCCTGCTTAGACAACAGTCCATTTTCATTGAAGAATGCACCATCAAAGATAGTTTTGTATAAGTCCACGCAAGTTTTCTGAGGCTGATTATCTACAGTATTCAAATTAACAGCCTGATCCAAGATTGTCTGGCAGTCAAGAATATGCTGCAAAGACTTTAAAATTGAAATATATTGGAATGACTTATGATTCTTTTGGTCAAGTATATATTCCACTGGTTCCACTACATTAAAGTGGCTCTTATAGTAAGCTTTTCGCCTCCAAGCGCTGGAAAGTGGACCTTTATCTCCAATTGCTTTTTTTACAGGGTTTGCCTCACAGAGTACACTGGCTAGCTTTTCAACAACTGACTGGTCAAATTGGCATCCATTGTCTTGTAATACTTGTCGAATAGTCTTTTGGGTAATCGGCAGAGAAAGAGAACCAATCAAATAGTTTAACTCCTGCAAAAGCTCATCTACAGCTGCATGAGACACAAGGAAGATGTGTTCCAACTTAAGGACCACTGAAGCAATTTTAAGTTCAATATCCTTCTCCAAGTTATCATAATCCCCATTGTCAAAAGCAGAATTTAAATTTACATTACTCTCTATAATTTCCCCATCTGAAATATCACTGGCAACACTGGCACAAGATTCTTCAACAGAACTTATCCCAGGCTTGAAGGTGTTCACTGTACCAGAGTGTTTTCTGTATTTATGACTTTTGAAGTTCTCATAGACATTGGTTTTATATTCACAGTTTTGGAACACACATGTTACAGTCTCCTTATTTTTAAGATGCTGATAGATATGTTGAAAATATTCCCTTTCTGTGGAGAGTTGATTATGGCCACAAATAGAGCATGTGAATGTGGACACAGCTTTGGTGACTGCTTGTTGGGCAGGGTGATTTCTTGATAGATGACTCAGTAGAGCATTCCAAGTCTTGAACCTACATGCACAATTTAAATAAGTGCATGGATATGAGTGGCCCCTGTCCGTAATGCCTATGAATCAGTTTGTAGTGCTTGAGCAGTTCAGATCTTTTTGTTAATGCCGTCCCACAGTCCTTGCATCTCCACATGAAGCACAACACTGGAGAAACACAGAGATGCGCTTTACTGAGCGTATATATAAATAATTTTGGAAAAACGCAGAGTAGGGTTGGGCAATATTACAATATATCAGACTAGATGTCATCTCAGCTTTTGGATATCATGATTAAGATTGTGATGTGATGTTTTGCCACATCACCCAACGCAAAGCGAATCACTTAAACACAAAATCCATTCATCAAATGTAATCAGCCCTCTTTAATTAGATTTTAAGAGATTTACAACTTACCTTTGGTAGTCCAAATGAGTTGTATCCTGGCTTGAAGTAACCACCGCCAGTCATGAAAAAAAAAAAAAAAAAACTAGGAATTAATTAATATTAAAGAAAAGGACATTTTCATTCCAGTGTTTATTTTTATTTGTGTACGAGTTTAATCTGCGAGCAGCAGCGCGTCAATTTACACAGAGCACCTTGAGCGGGTGAAAGCCAGGCACAGAAACCGCTAAGAGAATCCGTGGATTTTCAAAATAAAATACCCCGAGCAAACTGCTGGTCGTTGTTTAGAAGAACATACTAACGTGAAAATGGCCAAATCTGAGCAAGTAAACGTAAAAGTTTGGCGGGCTAAACCCTTGCTTCTGAAACGCTCCCAGTAGAGTCTTAAGTTGCATACAGGACGGACTAAATGGCGGGCGCGTCACGCCGAGGCGTGTGCAGTGGGGTTTTGCACCTGTAACGGATTTAGGACAGAGAAGACAGCAGACAACTCTTCACACAGTAAACATTTAACACCACTGCCTCGATAATATCTAGCGTAAATACGAAGGCAGCCCTGCCACCGAGGCACCGCACACCATCTACTCCCTCTCCCACAGCCGATGCGTGCGTGTATCTCCTTTCCCTCTTAACTTCAAGTACATTGAAAACGACGCATGTGGTAGCAAATTCACGATTCCCGGAGCTCCACAGTTTAAGCATAATTAACATTACCTTCCACATCACTCATGGCCGTGACCGCATGAAGTGAGCGCGCCGACAGGCATGTGAACCAATACTCGTGTATAAATGCGCGCGCCCAAGGGAAGTCTGAAGAGAACCGCGACCCAGCTTGTTGGGATAATGGGCTAATGCTAATAAATAACTAACACTAAGCCAACACCAATACACTGCATGGATACACAACTGTAAACTAACGTTACGGTATTAATCCAACAGAGTCCCGCCCGCAAACTACTGGTGAAGCCCCATGCAGCAGAGTAGGATAGCTAGCTAGTTGCTAGCCCCACTAGCTGTCCCGGATGCTAGCGGCGGATGCTACCCGACTCTACTTTTCACAACACAGTTGGACAATTTTCTATCTTAAATATGAAATTATTGGTTTTACCTCTGACTTACCTTCAAAAACGATGGAGACAGTGGTAATTCAGTATCTAGCTATCTTCTTCCCAGTTGTCTGAGCCGAGAAAATGGCGGTTCAAGTGCAGGTAGAAAGTTCTGGAGAAGGCGGAGACGTCATGACGTCAGGCGCACAGCGTCCGAAAAAATCTAATTGATGCAGGTTCACTCAAATGACAATAGCAAGTTACATGTGTGCTGAGGGAACAATATGTAATTCCAAGTTGAAATACTCCACAAATGTAGATTGCCTCCACTAAAGCAAAAATCTGAATGAAACTCACTCAGAACTTTACACTACTTCAACTACTGCTGAGATACACTTTTTAGAGTGTAGGGTCTTACGAAGCTAACACTTTTCTCAGATTTTCATGCATTTTTGTGAATTTGAGAGGTCTCGTTAGGATTCCTATGAACCCAGAAATGGTGACTTTGCGCTGGGTATGGAACGCCGCGGGCTTCCGACCGTGACGGGGCTCCATCCAGCTGACAGAGGGGTCTGTGAAGGAGGACAGGCTGGGCGGCCAGGAAGCAACCCAGGCAACACCGGCCGCTGTCACGTAGACTGCGGAGCTCCTGAAGTCGTACACAGTCAAAAAGAAATTTAATTAGCCATCAATTTTCATAAAACGGCACATATTTGACCTCTACATAGTTGATTTCTCGCATAAAAAAGTCTCAGAAGTGAATTAAGTTACAAAATAGCAGACAAATATGTATAAAATTTCTGTGCAGTGTGTGTGACGTGGTGTGCATGGAGCGGCACGGAGGGGAGGGGCTGTGTGTGTGTGTGTGTGTGTATGTGTGTATGTGTGTGTCTGTGTATGTGTGTATGTGTGTGTGTATGTTTGTCTCTATGTGTGTCTCTGTGTGTGTGTCCGTGTGAGTGTGTGTGGCTATGTGCGTGTACGTTTGTCTCTGTGTGTGTGTGTGTGTCTGTGTGTGCAGGTCTTTGTGTGTGTGTGTGTGTGTATTGTGATGGAAGTTTTCCTTTGAAAGCAGCAGCGTTTAGAAATATCAATGATCAAATGAAAACGAATAACGACTGTTTGAGAATTAAACCAAAGTTTGGTCTTTGAATATTTATTTATATTTGCAAATGGAGAAAACACAGTTTCAAAGGTACACGCAGCACAACTGAAAATGTCTTTCCTAACTAGAAACCTAAAAATCAAAACATCTTATAGTGAAGAAACTCTCGTTAAGCCACCCCTCTTCAAATATCTTTAGCATGCTGCCACTTTTCTAAAAAATACCATAGACAGTCAGATGATTTTACAACCTTCCATTCTGCTCCTGTGTCTCCTACATTAGACTAAACACCTGCTTATCTCAGGAGAGATCTGAGAGAAACAAACAAATGAGGAGCTGCAATTTCTTTAGCGAAAATAACTTATGCTATTGCTCACAGTCTACAAGGCCAGCTCTCTCACTGGTGCCTTTAAGTCTACAGGAAGGAACAGGATTATGTGGAGGTTTAAAACAATCTTTAGATAAATGGTCAATATCATTAAACAAATGGTTAAAATAAAATTTGCCACCACAGTATGTATATGACCGGTTAAGGCCGTTATATGGTCCTGGGCAAGCTCCACGCAGAGCTTTCGCTGTAGCCTACGTAAGTGGCCTGATGTTTATACTTGTGCGCTGGTGTGGTCGAGCCGGCATGTGTGTGTGTGTGTGTGCGTGTGGGGAGTGTGTGGTAGAGCCAGGGAGAAGTGAGAGCATGACGGCGATTAGCTTTGGAGTGAGTATCGACTCTAGAGTCATATTGAGAGAAACAGCGTCTCCCCTGTGTTTTCTGACCACAGTGGGTAATCCATAGCAGGAATAGTTAACCCTCTCCTTGATTGTATGTTGTTTATGGAGAAGGAGAACCAGGAAACGAGTCAGGGGAAGTGCAACGCTACCACCATGGCCGGGCGACGTGCATCGCTGTGACGTTTAGTAGTTAAGGAGGGAGAGATCAATTAATATTTACTTTAATCTCCTAAATATTCCTATCATACACCCTAAAAAATGCTGGGTTATTTCATCTACCCAACCGCTGGGTTATGAAATGTTTTAACCATTATGGGTTATTTATATGGAAGTTGGGTTATTTTGTGCAACTCATGCATTGAGTCAAAATCCATCAACCCAACATACATCGGTTGACCCAGCACTTGGGTTGTTTGTGCTTCGAACGTCATCAGATCATCACCAGAGTCCACACACCGAGCGCTTGTCACAGCAGAGAACCAGTCTGGTCATCCAACGAGGCAAATACATAATACAAGGTTTGTGTACACTAGCTACATGTCTAATTCACATTGTCTGTGTTGCGTTACCTATTAAAGTACTATCTTTATATTGTGAGGCTAGTTGGTTAGTTTGGCTAACAACGTAGCTAGCTAACGTTAACCATTTAGCCGTTATCATGGAAGCATGGATAGCCTACAGCTTATCCGTTTGGTCTGAATTATATTAATGAAACAAGTTCATAATGCCTATGGGCATATGGTCATGTTTATTGAGTTCACCAGGCTAATTTGCCAGCTAGTTTCAAGCTAGCCAGGTGATTCGCCAGTTAACAAACTATCTAGCTAGCTAGGTAGCTAGCTAGATAGTTTACTAGCCAACAGGCTGTCAGTTAGTTGCTTTGCTAGCTATATTATTTTAACTGGCTATAAATGAAAGCGCTTGTTTTTCCTGAAGCTTTTAATGTGAAATGTGAAGGCATAACAGTGTATGACTTATTTAAGTATGTAAAAACAGTGAGATAACCTGATATGTCTGACTAAATGCATTTATGTGCATTTATTTAAGTAATGTGGTGACCCACAATAGATAAGAACAAATGCTTATTTAAAATGGCGGCCTGGCAAACGACAAGGGCCACTTGAGTTAAGGGTTAAGAAATTTTGGGAACCACTGCTGTACTGTTGCACTGACACTCGTGCCCTGAAGGCTATGCTTTGAGCAGCCACAAATATTCTTGTAAAAAGGTAAAAACAATTCACATGCATGCAATTTGTCATATGAATTGTATAGATAGAGAGGGAGGATTGTGATGCTAAATAAAATGGCTGTTATCTTCACATTGGATTACATTCTGCTGTTAGTCTGCATTGCTTTTACATGGTGATATCTGAATAGTTAATACAATAGCAATTGTATCTTTGCTTAAGCTCTTTTTGTGTTTGTTTCAGATCAATGGATAGCTTTGTCATTAACACTTTGACAGAATGCCAAACCTTGTCGAAAGATTTAAAAGTTAAGAAATATGTTTTCCCATCCACAGCATATCAAGTCTGCATTGCTACTAAAGCCCTTTTCAGACATGAATTCTTATGAAAAATAATTTCCTCTTTTTTTCAATAGCTTCCATGTAATATGTCAAAGTGACTCCAATAGATGAATAGAGCCGGCCACTGGATTCCTGGAGGAAAGGCTGCGGAACGTCAGGAAGCGGCTGAGATCAACCAGCAGGTCGCGGAGCACGGCACAGACACCACCACAAACGCCAGATGATGGCGCTCTTGCAAGGGCTCTCATACCAGGTAATTATTAAACTGAAAAATTATTTGATGAAGCAAAACATAGCCAGATAGAGACCTACATGCCGAACACAGCAGTCTACAGGGCCAAGTGGATTAGGGACAACAATTGGACCATCGATCAGATCCTCGAAGAGTTCCCTCACCTAATGACCAAAGGCATGGTAGGTATAGGATGCATTGTTTATAATGTTTTATTAGTGTGCCACATTGAATTGGTGTGAAATGTGTTTTCCATTTTATAGATTGCACAGGCTTGTCCTGCATGGGGATGCTGCATCAAAGTTGTTTGAAACTTGGTCACGTGAAATGCCAGGGGGGGAGTTTAAAGTTTATTCAAAGTAGAATACTTGCTTGCAAGTAGAGCTCATGGCTCTTAATAGCAGCTTTTTAATAGGAATTTGAATTTGTTCAGTATAGACCTGTTGAATGTTCAGCCAGTTCATTCGTAATTGTTGTTTTGCTCTGAATGTTTTCCTACCTGAGTGATATGAACTGCACCAGTTCCACTATATTGTTGATATAATAACATTTTTTTAAAGATTCCATTATGTTGTTTTGTTTTTGTATTGTTTAAGTGTTTATTAAATAATATATGTATACATCTAGCATGTATTCTGTTCTAGGTTTGAAGTTTAACAGTTTTATTGCAATTTATTTTCTTAAATTGTACTGTAATGTGTTAGAATTAATCTGGCATATGCGTTAATTTTGCCCAGCATTCGGGTAAACTATATAACAAATATGTAGTTGAATCAACCCAGAATTATAATTAACAGATGGATCGCTTCGCATTTGCTCGGCATATCCATCTGGGAACTTTCCGTTGGAGAACTTTTGGGAAGGGGCGGAAATACTGGTTGGATGAACCATCTGTCTATCACCTATGTTAGTGATAGACGGGCCAAATCAACCAATCAGATCCACGAAGCGTATGAAAATACAACCACAAGCCCGCCCCTGCTGCTGCAGGCAAAGCATAGCTCGTAAGCTCAGCATGCAAGCAACATGTCGGTAAAGGAGATTTGCCGTTTGTGTAACGAGAATTTAGGAATAAAAGAATAAAAGGCCCCATTTCAGGTTCCCGGACCATATTCCAAAAGAAGGATCCAAGAGAAAAAAAGCATTAGCGAGCGGCTAACAGAATTAGGACTACCGCTGGTGTGTGTGTGTGCATGTCTGTGTGTGTGTGTGTGTGTGTGTGTGTGTGTGTGTGTTTTGTTTATGTATGTTTGTGTGTGTGTGTGTGTGTGTGTGTGTGTGTGTGTGTGTGTGTGTGTGTGTGTGTGTGTGTGTGTATGGGCATGTGTTTGTATGTCTGTCTCTGTGTGTGAATGTGTGAGTCTGTTTATGTGTGTGTGAGTGTGTACATGTATGTGTATAGTTGTCTGTGTGTTTGTATGTGTGTGTGAGACTGTCTGTGTGAGTCTGTGTGTGTGTTTGTTTGTGTGTTTGTGTGTGTGTTTTATTGGTGTTTGTGTGTGTGTGTGTGTGTGTGTGTGTGTTTGTGTGTGTGTGTGTGTGTGTGTGTGTGTGTGTGTGTGTGTGTGTGTGTGTGTGTGTGTGTGTGTGTCTGTGTCTGTGTGTCCTGCAGCATTCCTCCTGTTCAGACTGCTGGCGTCTCCTAACGTTAGAGCTGAATAATAGAAACGCCTCTATCTTTTGTATCAGCCTGTATATTCATTCCAATCTCTCCTACGTCATGTATTCACTGGAAGATTATTATCTTTCCTGTGTAACGTGTGTGTGTGTGTGTGTGAGAATGTGTGTGTGTGTGTGTGTGTGTGTGTGTATGTCTGTATGTGTGTGTGTCTGTCTGTCTGTGTGAATCTGTGTGTGTGTGTGTGTGTGTGTGTGTGTGTGTGTGTGTGTGTGTGTGAGAATGTGTGTATGTGTGTGTGTGTGTGTATGTCTGTATGTGTGTGTGTCTGTCTGTCTGTGAATCTGTGTGTGTGTGTGTGTGTGTGTGTGTGTGTGTGTGTGTGTGTGTGTGTGAATGTGTGTGTGTGTGTGAGAATGTGTGTATGTGTGTGTGTGTGTGTGTGTGTGTGTGTGTGTGTGTGTGTGTGTGTGTGTGTCTGTATGTGTGTGTGTGTCTGTCTGTCTGTGTGTGTGTGTGTGTGTGTGTGTGTGTGAGAATGTGTGTGTGTTTGTGTGAGAATGTGTGTATGTGTGTGTGTGTGTGTGTGTGTGTGTGTGTGTGTGTGTATGTGTATGTCTGTATGTGTGTGTGTCTGTCTGTCTGTGTGAATGTGTGTGTGTGTGTGTGTGTGTGTGTGTGAGAATGTGTGTGTGTTTGTGAGAATGTGTGTGTGTGTGTGTGTGTGTGTGTGTGTGAGAATGTGTGTGTGTGTGTGTGTGTCTGTATGTGTGTGTCTGTCTGTCTGTGTGAATCTGTGTGTGTGTGTGTGAGAATGTGTGTATGTGTGTATGTGTGTGTGTGTGTGTGTGTGTGTGTGTGTATGTGTGTGTATGTATGTGTGTGTATATGTCTGTGTTTGTGTATGTCTTGCGTAAATATGTTATTTATGTAAATAACATGCAAATGAGGTACCCACCAACAATGTTAACTCGGTTTTTTTACAAGTCCCTATATAAGATGGTCAAGTCATTACTTTATCAATTCAGATGTTTGAAGTTGTGCATGAGCTAATAAGGCTATGGTGAGTATACCTGATTTTTTTCACACCTCTAGCACCTTTAGAAAGGTCGGTCCCCACAAGTGATTGTTTTAAAGTTGGTCCTCATACAACTTATAAACCAGTATGTGCATGTCTGTGTGCGTGTATGTTTGTCTGTGTGTGTGTGTGTCTGTGTGTGTATGTGTCTGTGTGTGTGCGTGTGTGTCTGTGTGTGTTAGGGTTAAGCTGTTTTTTTTAATATGAACTTCTTCCTTAAACTCCTGCCAACAACACTAACAGTCTTTTGCGGGTGTGGTTTCTAAAGAAGTGAACACGCTCTCTCCCACGGTTGTTAAAACTTACTTTTTTTTTTTATTTCTTTTCGTTAAAATATTAATCACTGCATTACAACATTGGTAGGAGCTACTTATATATAAAAAAATCACCTTGCCTAAAGTTTTATTTTAAAAAGTTGTTAAAACCACAGATATGACAAAATTATTTTCGTAATTTCTAGCTAGCGATCTACCTAGCAAGTCGCCATTTTGGAGTGACGTCACAGCCTACGTAACGGGGTTGGTTGGTTCTGTTGGCGAGTGAAGAGAGTGAAGCGTTCCTGGACCGTACTGAATACGCACTTGATTTTAAATGGAGGAAGACGAACTTGAAAGACCTGTTGAGTCCGTGTGTCCCATTGCGTACACATTTGAGCCGATACGGCGTGGGAACCCGAGCGGTGGTACGTTGATTTGTCGAACAGCCGGTGGTGGTTTGGGGCGAAGAGCGGGTTGGCAACGCTACCTGGTGTCAGTGTGGCTGTTGTACTGCGATGCCCACCGTGTCGGAGTCCATCTGCTGTCAAGAGGCTGATCTTGACCATGTATTGCATGGTCAATCCTGCATCACTATGGCGCGCACATTTGCCAGGATGTCAGAGCGGAGACACTGGAGCGTCCCATCAATAGCTGGTAAGTCAAGCTAGCTTTAACCGCGGAACGCTAACGTCGGACGGACCGCTAGCTAGCTGTTCAGCTCATTCTCTGTAAGCGATGCAGCATAAAAGCATAGCGGAACCAGCAAGCCGGTGTTAGTTAGCGAACGTTAGCTTGCTAACTCCGCCTTAACGTTACCCTCTCACCACATCGTTAACAGAAAACAAGCCGAAAAAAGCCGTCACTCGTGGCGATGGCAGTGTGCTTTGTGTGGAGGAAGCATGAAGTTAATTTGACTCATTTAGCAGCTGGCTTTCTGCCTCGTAACGTTACTACTCCACTGCTCGTTTTTCCGTCAAGTTATTGTAAAACCTCAGCTCCGCAACTTGCCGGATTAAATATCAGGTAATAATCAACTGTAAAGTAGCTACACCTTTTAAAGGATCCCTTGGTAAATCAGCCTCTGCCGGGTATAAAGTGAAATTGTAGAAAAGTGACTTTTGTGCATGGACAATTGAAACGTAAATGTACAAGTACAATGTACAAGTGCCTCAAGAAGTTAATGTCGAGCCCTGACTAAGTTAGCATGAGTTAGTTCATGCTTACAGCTGTTAACTAATAATAACTGTACCTAACGTTAGTTGTTTGATGTCGGGATATTCCTACATTCAGCCAGGTTTATTGTCAATAACTTTTGACTGAGATCATCACTAACGCAGCCATATTCTGTTATCTGACAGAAATTATTCACCCTCTTGTAATTGATAGCAGATACAAATAATACATAATGTAATGTGCTAGATTACATCACCAACGTTATTCTGCAGTGCAAAACCCATACAGACAAACAGTATTGAACAGAATTCTGTGGCCCTGTGGTCAAAACAACAATCGGCAGACCTCCCCTGGTAACTGACAACCAGATTTAAAAAAACATTTTATGAACTAAATCATGTGGAACTGCATGAATAGCTAACAGTTCTGGAGAGTAAATGTATGAATACATGTAGTTACACTAAACTACTAAATAAATGTGTACATATACATTACAAAATAAGTGTTTTATAAGGCCATGAAATGTACAAAAAAATATTATTTGAAACCTAACCAATACATTTCTTTCTTTTCATCAGTCTATTTAGGTTGACTGCATTCCGGCAATTTACCCTTTGGGCCAGAGGGCATTTGGGGAAGAAGAACCGGATTCGGATTCCAGCCTGTGTTGTTGGCTCCATCAGGGAGTTTTTCCATCCCTGGAATATCATGGTTTTGAATATGCATATGATAAATTTTAAGTTGCATTTAATGTTTGCCATTAAAGAGGATTTATTGTAATATTTCATCAAGTGGTTTAATGGGCATTTAAATTATATTTAGTAGTTTTGAGAAGGAATGTGAATATTTAACAGCAATGCAGGTAAGTCAAGCCAGGTGGTTGAGGTACTGGCTCAGTATACTGTGACCATGGATGTAAAGCCTTGTATGTTTAAACAATCACTCTAATAGAGTAAAGACTCTAATACACATTTGAAAGTTTAACATCAAATAATTATTTTATAGGCATAGTGATTAAATGGCAACAGCTTGTCTGACACTGAACTGAGCTCAGACTTGCACAAATAATGTACTTTAAATAATGGGAAATTTACAATGTAAATCCATGTAACTCATTTAGAAAAAAAATGCTCTAAATTAATTCTAATATACAGTGTAATCATGGAACAATTAAGGAAATTAACAATCAAGGAAAAAAACAATTTTGACAAGGATAGTGTTAGTCGCTTTAACATGTTACTAAACTTTGTGTTGTTCTTTCTGCTCTTCCTCAGTCAGGGTTTGTTACTCTGTTACGGGACTGTGAGGATGCGAATCTGCTCAGATGTATATCAGCCAAAATGACAACGAAATTCAAAATAAACAACCATTAGAAACACCTGAAAGCATTCATCTACAACTCGTGTCCTAATTTGATTCACTAGAGAAGGTCAACACAGTTGATGGAAACCTCGAAGAAATATTTCTTACCGTGACTCCAACTTTCTTTTATATATACATATATATATATATATACATATATATATATATATATATATATATATATATATAAAAAAAACAGAGGACAGCGGACATCAGCCAATCAAAAAGGCTTATTTTGTTGCGAGCCAATTCAGGGGTGGTAAAACCTGGAGTCTGGAGTGAAGTGTAAGCCTGACTGCTATGGAAAGTTGGAGTCACGGTAAGAAATATTTCTTTGAGGTTTCCATCAACTGTGTTGACCTTCTCTAGTGAATCAAATTAGGACACGAGTTGTAGATGAATGCTTTCAGGTGTTTCTAATGGTTGTTTATTTTGAATTTCGTTGTCATTTTGGCTGTTATTAATACATCAGATAAATCATATGCTGCTATGGAAATATTTAGGCAAGGGGACGTGTTTTGGGTTGGGAGGGGTAATTTAACAGGTGTTTATGAGAGCTGCTGTTTGGACTGAGAGATGCTCATGATGATCATACGTTTAATAGATATTGGTGAACATTGTTTATTTGATTTTGATGCTGACTCCTGTGGGTCGCTGAATGCCCTGCCTGTCTCTTCCCTGCCTGGCTGGTGCGTTTTAGTGCCCTGTCCCTACGGCGGACTGATGCCTCTGTCTTGCTGTTGTTGGAGTATGTTGGGCGGTCAGTAGAGCACACATTATAGGCAGTGAAATTGAAGAAAGAAGGAGCAACTTCAGGCTTTAGTCTGTTGGTCCGGCGAACAACTAGTTTACCAAACTCAAAGGTCTTCTCCTCAATGTAATCCTCCTCCAGAAAATGTTCACTGCAAACCCTAGAGTCAGCGCCCATCGGAGGGCTCTTTCTCTTCAGAGGCGTTAGCCAGCGCAGCAGTACAGTTTTCCGTTTCAGCGGAGGTTTATGAAAATGGACTGTTTTGTCCTTGGCTTTGACCCTGTAAAAATCGTTTTTACATCCAGGAGCAATACAATAGTGGCCTCCCTTTCGTATTCTTCTGTCCTGTGGCTCCTCAGTCTCCATCTTCCACTAAGCTTAGTTACCTGTATTTCACTGTCTCTTCCACTAACTGAACGTTAGCTCTGTCGCCCCCTACACTTTAACCACGCCCACTTACTCAGACCACTCCCTTTCCTAACATTTGAACCGTTTAAGGTAGAGTCTTGTGTGAAGTGTCATTGAACTCAGCAGAGAGTTCCTTTTCATTGGTGACGATTTGCGGTGTCTGAGTGCCACGCAAATGCACGGTCGCATGGAGCGGCATCCGCCAGTAACCCCAACGCGTGAAGAGGCGCCCAGAAGGGCCCATCCAACACTGCTTACAGCTTTAATTATCTGTTGTTATACGTGTATTCTTTGTTTCGTTACTTTACTTACATACTCCCCAAAACCTGCAAGCAGACCTGGATGTATAAAAGAGTTCTCCTTTAATGGACTAAGCATAACGCAGTAAACCCTAAGATTTCTGTTGAATGTCATGATTTATTGGAGCATGTCAACAATGTGGCTAGAATGATTTTGGTTTGGACAGCTCGACTGTGGATGTCAAAGTTCACCTTGATGGACTGTGAGTGCTGGTTAAATTATTTAAAGTGAAACTAAGTAACTCTTTAGAGTCTTTTTACAAATGAAAAGCACAAATGATAAGCAATGAAACACATCCTTTCTCAATTACAATACACTAAGGGGTTTTACTGATGCAACCTTTCTTGGTCTGTTATGACCAGTAGCTTATGGTGGCTAATGTTAGTGCTTTGGGCGCATGTCTGTGGGAAGTTGGGGGGTGGCCTGCTCACAGGTCGCCCTTCAAACCTGCTGGTTTACCGTGCATAGAAACCTGCTGTATAAAGACGAAGGGTGAGTTGTTGTTTTAGACTAACTATGTTTCTGTAATTAATCTGGATACATTAAAAAGCTATACAGTATCATGTATTCAAGTGCCTTAGCTTGCCAACACAAAGCTAACATTAGCTTAAAAACAGTCCTTTTCTAATGACCAGTACCAACGGGGTCAGTCAAAAACAAGAAATTCACACCTCTCAGCTCAGTGTTTCCTTTCAAAATAATCTCACATAGAAGTTAGGTGCAGTACAGACTTCACCTTATGCTAAGCCAGGGAAAAATCTGTACGTAACTAAAGTAAGAAAAACGTACGAGGAAACAAAAACCTAACAACAGAGCTGCAGTAAGAGGCGAGCCAACGCTGGAAGGACAACATCCCAACTTCAGTTTCCTTGGAATCAAACTTGAGGTTTGTACATGTTGTTACGAGTTCAGAGTGTTCCTCCCACATTACATAATTAACCTGAAAACTGTCCAATTAGAGCACTGACTGGCAGCCCTACAGGTGTGAGTGGTCCCACGACACTTCTAGAAATAAGGTGTGAGGAGGAGTCAGATGAACACAAACAGCAGCAGCAGTAGGATCTGTCAGAGTCTACAGACGAATTTACGATGTCCATTGACCTCATTTGAACGTGACTTTAACAGCGGAACAACCTGACAGGTAACATTACACACCTTTGATGAAGAAACTCAACTATCATTTGTGATATTTTGGGGCTACATAATATGATTTAAGATGAGAGCAGTGATGCATTCTTTCAGCATTGTAAACTGTTTGTAGATCTGAAGTAACTCAGTAATTAGTCTATGAAGTGTGATGTTTTGGCCAAAATGAGCCTTTTTATGTTCAGTTGAGTTAGATTTAATCAGCACCAGGAAACAAATTTTTTTAACGGTTGATGTCGAGGAGTAGTCGTGAGCAGGTGTAAATACTCGGGATGAGTCGGCGATGAAGTTTACAAGATAGGATTTTTATTGTTTTCCCAAATAAAGGCACGGAGTCAAAATAGTGGCACAAATTAACAAAATTATGGAAAGCAAAAAAAAATATATACTTTCAAAAAAGTAAAGTAAATTGACTTGGGAGTCAAAACAATCACATAATATAAATATACAACTATTCACTAATTGACCTTAAATCAAGTCAGCACTCTGAGGACATCCTACAGACTTACGTCCTATTCCCTCAGGTGTTCTGCCAGCTCTGTCACGAGCAAATACAACCACTACTCTGTATAACCTGAAGCCCGCCCCTCAAATTGGAACATACCAACACAATACAATGCATTGGTGACTCAGGTGAACAGACAGTAAAGGCTTAAAACAGCCAAAATTAATACATTAGGCTAGAAATCTACCAAAGATTATTTACATGATTCACAGAAACATTTAATAAAGCCACAAGATACCTTGACGGCTAATAAAATAATGACTTGTTAATTAATTACTGTTACCCCGGAAGTCCTAACCTTATTTACAGTTTTTTCCAACAGCTTACACACATTTTCAAAACTATGTCTCCTTTTTCAAAACTCTACACACAATTCCTAAAACTGCCCACACAAAATGCAAAATGCTTCACATCTCCTTCAAAATGAAACACTGCATTCAAAATACCATAAACACATCTCAAAATGAAGCATTTGCATCAAATGGCAAACACTTTTTTCATAATAGTACATTTTTGGATATACCATGTACACACTGTTGTTCTAAATCTTACAATGTTCTAGAGAGAAAGTAAATCTGCTGAAAGTGGTTGAAAAGTGCACTGTAAAAAACAATGTAATGTTACAGTAAAAGAGAAAATACTTATTGGTCAAAACATTATGTTTGTAAGAGTAGCACCGTGCTGTATACAGTAGCATGAAACATGAAAACAGAAGTACAAACATATGTAAACCAAAGGTATCATTTTTAGAATAAAGAATATATGTGTGTGTGTTTGTGTGTGTGTATGTGTGTGTGCGTGTGCGTGTGTGTGTGTGTGAGGGGGGGGGTTGTAATTGTATGCAGAAAGTCTGACTGATTTGTAATGCTGAAATAGTCATTAGATTGTTGCATGCAGTATGGACGCCATTGTAAAGCTACTCAAGATGGGCTTCTCTCATTGGTCAATCCGTGATTGATGACATAATGAATAAGTGTGGCCCTGATCTCATCAGAGATGGCGCTCCTTCTTCCTCTTCTTTCCTGCTCCTCCTTCTCCTCCTCCTCGTTGTCCCCTGTCTCTCCCTCCTCCTCTCCTTGCTCTCTGCCTATTGTTGGCATCCATTGTTCAAAACAGGTAATCTGATCTTTGACTTCGTATAGGCCTATACTAATGCAGGGATTGGTTAGTGTTCAGTTATGACATAATGTGTTTGCACATGTAAGGAATGTGTGTGCCTTGGTAAATAAGTGTAGCATTTTGACTGGTTGTGTTTAGAAAAGGAAAGCAAGTCACTTCCTGTTAGATTTTCTGATGTCTTAGGTAGAGAATTGTGTGTAATGTTTTCAAAAAAGGGTTTTATGCTATTGAAAACTGAGTGAAAAGCTGAGAAATAGCTTATGGTTTTGGAGATTTGCTGGGTAGTTTTGAGTGAGAGGTTTCAAAAACCGGGTGACATGAAAAGATTTCGTGTGGAAGCAGTTGGAAAAAACTGTAAACCTGAGGATTGCGGCAAACTTTCCTTTATACAACAAAGAGAGCACATGCTGGTAATTATGCTGTAAAACATCCTGCAGTTAATTAAGGTGTCTATTATATCATTAGTAAATGCAATATTAAGCCTTGACCTTACTGTTAATAACTGTTAACTAAGGTGTCTATTCTACTATTAGTTAATATAGTAAAAAGCCTGCACAAACTGTTAGTAACAGTTAACTAAGGTGTATATTTTACCATTAGTTAATGTACTAAAAAGGCTAAACCGTAAATAACAGCTGAGTGTTTAACCATCATTTACAAATGTTAATCTTAACAAACTCTTGATAACAAGTAAAGCCTTAGTTGATGTTAATTAAGCTATTTCCTAATGTAAGATGAGATTTATTTTATGACTATTTAGTTAACAGATGACCTTTGTCGGGTTACTGAAATAAGTCACATATTTCCATTAATTGTAGCTTCATAGTGTATTCTGTTCCTTGAGTTAACAAGGGAGCTATCTAGCATGTAATACCCTGCCTGTAATTCAGTAACAGTTATGTTGGCGGAGGGATATGATGCTGTCAGCTGCTGAGACTCAGGGAAGCGGTGGGTCAGCTACAAAGGCTCAAGGACGAACAGCCCTGGAGAATGGGAATCCAAATTCCTGCTCCGTAGCCTGCCAGCGCACCTCCATAAGGTGCCTAGCAAAGGCGGAGTCCTTCTCATGAAGAGAGTGATAAAAATGTATCATCAGCTCACCATCTGAGTCCATAGGGTGAAGGAGAGGCTCAAACTCTGCTGGGTCCATTTGAGGTCAGGTCATTCTGTCATGGCTACAGAGAATGAGTTGGATCCAAATGCAGAGACTGACAGATAGTGTAGGGTTGCCACAAGATTTAATAAATAAATCGCAGTCCATACCAAACAAAAGGTGTCCTGATTACAGCAGGCAGACTCCACAAACTGGAACAGGCTGAATCACAAAAACAGGAATAACAAAATACCAGGAACACCAAGACCAAAAGGGGTAAATGACATACTAACAACAAACACTAACCTCGCCATTCATTGTAACATTTGCAGATTTTCTTTTTCTTTCAACTACTCTCTATTCTTTCAACTGCCCAAATTCATCCAAAAATTAATTTTCATCGTGCCCAATCTTATTTAAGCTCCTTAAGCTCGAGCCCTGGTGTCACATCAACAAGACACTTCAAAATGACATTAGGTCCAGCCCCCAAAACAGCAGCAGGAGCTCTAACTGACTAAACTACACATAAATCACATCAACACAGCTCCTGTGTTGGCCAATGAGAACTTCTGGTCCGATACATTTGTGTTTCAGTTTTCTTTCAGTTTGACAAAACTTTCTGATTTTAGCAGGAAGCCACGATGACGGCAGTGGACCTTTCCAAGACTTTGGCGAAATTAAAAGAAGAGGAATTTAATGATTTCAAATGGAATCTCCAGCAGCAAGACATCCTTGGAGACTACCAAACTATCCCAGTGTCCAAGTTAGAGAACGCAAAAAGGCGGGACACGGTTGATGTGATGGTGAATACCTATCAACTTCAAGGAGCTCTGAAGGTGACCAAGAAGGTCTTAGCGATGATCGACAGGAATGATCTGGTGCAGAGTCTGACAGACACCAGCTCAGGACCAGCAGGTCAGTCACCCTTTTTAATTTGTATTTTCAGGAAGAAAGAGTATGGGTGGACGTGAGAAACCCAATACTTGTAAGGGAACAGATTGTTATTTGTGACCTGCTACGTATACATACATACTACACAACTTGTGCACTCGGCAGCAACACATTCTCCAGCTGTAAAAGACACCATGAACGATGCATCATTTAAGATTGTAAACAGATACAAAACATTTTTATAGATAAAAAACATTAACATTTATTTCAGTGTAGTCTCTATTTGTTGTAATATTACTGTAGTGGAATTTCAAATTCATGCTCTGTGAGTTAGTGGTACCCAGGTCTCAATCAGGTCAGTGGCCAATATAACCTCATAATAAGTACTTCAACTTGGTGTCTCTAACAGTAACAGCTGTATGATAAGACTGCCAAGGTCATTGAGGAAGTCAGTCTGGTTTAGGAGCCTGTTATATCTTTCAGGTCTTCATATGGTTCAGCTAAAACTAATGCGTCCAGCATGAGTTTAAATAAACCTTCAGGAAGACAGGAACTTCAGAATCTTGGGATGGTACCTAGACTGTACTGTGAAATCCTAAATTCTCATGAATGGGAAAGGAGTTGTGGTGCTCCTGAATTTTTCTTTAACAGTTATGTTTGTATACATATAAATGTGTATAAAATAAAATGTGTACAAACCAGGGGTTAAAATGGGTCGGAACGATCCGGAATGAAGTTCCGGCCCATTAGATTATTGCCAGTTTTATACACAGTTTCGTTTAAAATAATGCCAAATATCACCACTGTGAGTCAATGAACAAGGCAAGTGTCTGTGGTGAGTTCACACTGTAATAAAGCAGGACAGTCACGTGCTATCTGTCACTTAAACAGGTGAAGATCAGGTTGCCAGGTAGCCTACCGGTTACAAATAGGCTCGTTATCGGCATGGTAACGTGCTGCAGGTCTGTTGTTTTTAGCTGAGGTAGAAAGAGAATATTCGGTTAAAACAGATCGGTGATGCTGTTCTGCCGTGATCTCCATAAAGCATGTAGCTGCGGTTTTATGTGGACTGACTGTGTCAGACTCAATTCAATATTTTGGCCTTTGCAATGTGGTAACTTAGGAGGCAATTTGGCCTTGTGTCTATCGATCCATCCATCTTCATCCGCGGTCGGGTTGCAGGGGCAGCAACTCCAGTAGGGGACCCCAAACTTCCCTTTCCCAAGCCACATTAACCAGCTCTGACTGGGGGATCTTGAGGCATTCCCAGGCCAGGGTGGAGAACTTCACTTGGGTTAAGGACTCATTCCCTACCCAGAGTAGGTAATCCATCAGTTTCCTGCTGAGAACCATGGCCTCAGATATAGAGGTGCTGATGCTCATCCCAGCCGATTCACACTCGGCTGGGAACCAATCCAGTGAGTGCTGAAGGTCACAGGCCGATGATGCCATCATGACCACATAATCTGCAAAGAGCAGCAATGAGAACCCCAGCCCACCAAACTGCAACCCCTCCCCACCCCGACTACGCCTCGATATGCTGTCCATAAATATTACAAACAGGATTGGTGACAAAGCGCAGCCCTGACGGAGGCCAACCCTCACCTGAAACGAGTCCGACTAACTGCCGAGAATCTGGACGCACCTCTCGCTTTGGTCATACAGATATTGGATGGCCCTGAGAAGAGACAAGATCCTTGCGAGAGTGAAGAGCTGGTCCATTGTTCCATGACCAGGACGGAATCTGTATTGTTCCTCTTCAACCCAAAGTTTGACGGACGAACGACTATCGGAAGAACCCTCCTTTCCAGCACCTTGGAGTAGACTTTACCAGGGAGGCTGAGAAGTGTGATAACCCTGTAATTGGCACACACCCTCTGGTCCCCCTTTTTGTGTCAGGGGAACCAACACCCCGGTCTGCCACTCCATTGGCACTGTCCCAGACTTCCACGCAATGTTGAATGTTGAATTTGGCCTTGTGTGCTCTGGTTAATTTGGCATGCAGTTATCACACCAGTCATTATTTATTTAGTTTTAATAAAAACTCAACTTCTGGCTGTTTTGGAAGAAGAAAATAACAAGAGTAACAGGCAAAGGCATAGATTTGAACAAATGTTTTGCGGATATCTGTTTTTCATTTTGGATTTCTGAAATTAAAATGATGACTAGTAACAACTGGATTATAGATATCTGAAATTGGAGTTCTTCCTAGTAAGAAATCTATTGCAGATATCTAAATTTTATTCTGGACTTAGGTACTGTTTCCTGATTGCGTCCTACACACTGCTTCCTCTAATTCCTCTGGCTGTTTCACAATAAAAGCTTTTCCCCAGATAACCAGTGGGAGGCTTTTAATATGAAGCAGCTGTGTTGTGACACATAACAACCACTAGATGGATCACAACACAAAGGAATGATTAGACAAATGGCGTTTTTCCATTACATTGTACCCGCTCGACTCACCTCTCTCAACTCGCCTTTTTTATTTTTCTATTATGAAAAAAGGTCCCTGGTACCTGCCAACAGGTATTTTTTGTAGTATCACCTCCATTCGAGGTTTCAAGTGAGCTGAGGTGATACCAAAAAGTTACAACAAGATATTTTTTAATTGTGTATCTCTTCAGGCAGATTTTACTTTGAGGTTCAAGTTAAAGGAAAGACTAAATGGATTTAAGGAGTGTCCAGAGAGTCGATCAGCAGGAAGGGAGCAATCACACTGAACCCTCAGAAAGGTTTATTATCATATGGTTAAATGTGCAGCAATTCTTTGCAAATTGAATAAAAATTCATCTTGACATATTTGGTATGCGAGAATCTGAAATAACGCTATATCAACAGATTGATACAAACCTAGCGGGCATGAGATATAAAATATAAATGTCTGTCTTTTGAATTCTGATTACTTCTTAAAGGATAACACAAACTGACAAAGTATTTTCCCCGGTAATCTTCCAGGTCCAAGTGGGCCAAATCCATGGACGAATGACCGAGCAGAGGACGGCGAAAAAAGGCTGTTCCAAGTTCGGACACAGTTTGTAGAGAGAGTGTCTGATCCTGTTCTGGACCAGCTTCTGGATAAACTCCTTGATCGTGGTTTTATAAATTATGGTGAAATGGAGTCAGTCAGAACAAAAGTCAAGAGAGTAGACAAAGCACGAGACGTGATCGATACGGTGAGAAGAAAAGGAAGTGAAGCCAGCTCAGTTCTGATCGCTGTTCTCCGTGAGGAGGATCCAGCCCTTTCAAGAGAGCTGGGATTAATCTAAAGTGCACTTTGACTACAAATGTAATTTCAGACAACCACCGTTTGCATTATGACTGGTAAATATGCAAATCCAGACATCTACAATTAAAATTATGACTAACAAAGCATTAGCAAAACATTTGTGGATATCCATTTTTCATTTTGGAATCTGAAATTAAAATTAAAGCTAAATGGCAAATTTAATGGGACAATCAGGGTCTAGGATATTTACAATCTAATCTAATTATATTGAATCTGATGTAAATACAGAAATATTCCTCTGATTATACACATAAAATGTGTTTACGATTTTTAAGAAGAGCAAATTCTGATTTCTTAAATTTTTTGTTATAAGTATTGTTTAAGTTTTTTGTTTGATGTTTGTTTTTTTTGGTTTGTTTTCCTCAATTATGAGACAAGAAAGAAAAAATCTGAATCATTGTGGCATAATAACATTAATAAAGTCTGCAAAGACCAAGATAAGTCAAAATGCTGAAATAAAGTTGAAATGTCAAGACTGTGTGTATATATATATATATATATATATATATATATTCAATCAGCTCATGTAGCCAATCAGCTCATATAGTGTCATTTTGGGACACTACCCTGACACTGTCCCTCTTTGGCTAATGTATTATAAAGATGGAGGTATTTCCATCTTTGGTTAATGTATTTTAAAGATGGAGGTATGGCCCTCTTTGCCTAATGTATTATAAAGATGGAGGTATGGCCCTCCCTGATTAATGTATTATAAAGATGGAGGTATGTCCATCTTTGGTTAATGTATTTTAGAGATGGAGGTATGGCCCTCTTTGGCTAATGTATTATAAAGATGGAGGTATGTCCCTCTTTGGCTAATGTATTTTAAAGATGGAGGTATGGCCCTCTTTGGCTAATGTATTATAAAGATGGAGGTATGGCCCTCTTTGCCTAATGTATTATAAAGATGGAGGTATGGCCCTCCCTGATTAATGTATTATAAAGATGGAGGTATGTCCATCTTTGGCTAATGTATTATAAAGATGGAGGTATGTCCCTCTTTGGCTAATGTATTATAAAGATGGAGGTATGGCCCTCTTTGCCTAATGTATTATAAAGATGGAGGTATGGCCCTCCCTGATTAATGTATTATAAAGATGGAGGTATGTCCATCTTTGGCTAATGTATTATAAAGATGGAGGTATGTCCCTCTTTGGCTAATGTATTATAAAGATGGAGGTATGTCCCTCTTTGGCTAATGTATTTTAAAGATGGAGGTATGGCCCTCTTTGGCTAATGTATTATAAAGATGGAGGTATGTCCCTCTTTGGTTAATATAAGATGGAGGTATGTCCCTCTTTGGCTAATGTATTATAAAGATGGAGGTATGTCCCTCTTTGGTTAATATAAGATGGAGGTATGTCCCTCTTTGGCTAATGTATTATAAAGATGGAGGTATGTCCCTCTGTAAGTCATCAGGAAAATGTAGTTAAAGTATTAAAAGTAAAGAACAATCCTCCCACTTTAGAAAGTATAAAGGATCCAAACAGTTGTGTGTTGAATGGTACACACACACACACACACACACACACACACACACACACACAGTAACTAAAGTAACTAGTAACTAAAGCTGTAACAGATGAATGTAGTGGAGTAACTAAAGTAACTAGTAACTAAAGCTGTAACAGATGAATGTAGCGGAGTAACTAAAGTAACTAAACTAAAGCTGTAACAGATGAATGTAAGTAACTAAAGTAACTAGTAACTAAAGCTGTAACAGATGAATGTAGCGGATTAACTAAAGTAACTAGTAACTAAAGCTGTAACAGATGAATGTAGTGGAGTAACTAAAGTAACTAGTAACTAAAGCTGTAACAGATGAATGTAGCGGAGTAACTAAAGTAACTAGTAACTAAAGCTGGAACAGATGAATGTAGCGGAGTAACTAAAGTAACTAGTAACTAAAGCTGTAACAGATGAATGTAGCGGAGTAACTAAAGTAACTAGTAACTAAAGCTGTAACAGATGAATGTAGCGGAGTAACTAAAGTAACTAGTAACTAAAGCTGGAACAGATGAATGTAGTGGAGTAACTAAAGTAACTAGTAACTAAAGCTGGAACAGATGAATGTAGTGGAGTAACTAAAGTAACTAGTAACTAAAGCTGGAACAGATGAATGTAGTGGAGTAAAAAGTACAATATTTAGTAGAAAGTGGCACGAAAAGAAAAGACTCAAGTAAAGTACAAGTACCTCAACATTTGGACTAAAAAACTAAGTAAATGTACTTAGTTATGATCCACCACTGCTTCAGACATTAGTCACTCAGACACCAATGCATGGGAAATAAAAGGGCAGAAATACTCTTCAACATGAAATAAACTCAAAAAACAACTTCGGTTTGTTCAAATGTTTTATTTGTATTTCCCTAAAGAGGGCCGTCATCTTTAAAATGAACTAAACATTTCATCACTTTGTAAAAATGGTTTCCACGCGGATCGAGAGAGCGAACAAACCGAAAAGACGACTGATAACAACAATAAATACTTTTTTTTTTTTTTTTTTTGAGCAGAGACAAGACTCTACGACTGATATCGTAGTAACCGCGGAGACCGCGGTGCTGTCGAGGGGAAGCAGCGGATTCATGCGATCGCCGCACGGAATCTGCGGGAGTTTTTTTGCAGACTTTCAGCAGGTTTTAAACAAATAAAAACAATTAAAATGAAAAACAGAACGAGAGTGTTAACACTAGAGATGTCCAGATACTGCCTCCGATAACGCCTAAAATGCTGGTATCGGTATCAGCGAGTACTGGAGTTCATGCACCGATCAGATATGTAATCCTAACCTGATGGATCGCTTCCCATTTGCTCGGCATATCCATCTGGGAACTTTCAGTTGGAGAACTTTTGGGAAGGGGGGAAAATCAGTCAGCTGATTGGATGAACTATCTGTCTATCACCAGCTATAGTTGGTGATAGACGAGCCAAATCAACCAATCAGATCAAACTCTTGCCGAAACCAGTCGGGAGAAGAGCAGAAACATCTTTTCCTCCGATTAAAGCCTCCAGTGCCGTTTCTGTTGCTCTTCTTTCAATGAAGGAATACTTTCTAATTCGGATAAAACTTGCTGCGATAGCTACGCTCATCTCATCCGTGGTTGTTTAGACTGAACAGTCGCTTCTCGTTGGGTCACACCTAAACCCGCCTCAGAAGCAACACTGATTGGTCGGTTGTTTAGCAAACGGCTCCAAATGTTCTCCATGATCTGCGAGTGGAGAACTGGAGCTCAGGACGGTCTCAGGAGGCTAATGTAATCTAGCTCAGAAGAAAATCTACTTTAAAGTAGTTTAATATTTCTGTTCTTTTTCCCCCCGTTATGACTCGCTGTCAAACTGCATAGGGCCAACGCACTGCAACTTAATGAATAACACACAACAAATAGACAAAAAACAAGCAAATTAAGAAAACGTCTTCATAAATTTGACAACACATGTGCAGCATTCAGCAAACGCGCTGCAAATGCACACAACACAACCAAAAACATAAATGCGCTGCAGATACAGAAACGATGCGGAAAGCACACAATCCCCGAAAACAAATGCAACGGGGGAGAAAGAGCGCTCTGCCTTTTTATTACCACGAGTTTCCAGACACGTCTCTGCTGATTGGGTATCACGCTGTGACCTGAGCCAATGAACTAGAGACACACCCACCAAACGAGAGAAAACATATCTCAGACATACTTAATATTTACGGTCTAAGGTTCTCAAAGCAGTTGCACACCGTTTCACAAGCGTTCTGAGATTGAACGTGCCCTGGCTCTCTCTCAATCTCGCATCAAATTTATGAAGAGGTTCGGATGGCATCGGACCATCTCTAGTGTTAACATATCTCCAGCCCCAAACAGAGAAACAGTCCGCTAAAAATCTGCAGATTTTCATTTAGGATCTCTGCGGATTGCTTTGGTTGTGGTGATCGACCAGTACCGAATGACGTCGGGAGTGGGGGGGAGTGGGGGAGGAGGGCGGGCTCTTTGTATGTCTCTGCCTAGTTATGATACCCCAAAAAAACGGGTCATTTAAGTAAAAAAAACAAACAAACAAAAAACCTACAAACTATCAAACCGACTTGTCGGATAAACCAGGAATTAAAAATACTAGATTCTCGTTAGGGCGCCTTGATGTGGGAAGTGATGCGCGTCGGGCCTGGAGCGATGGAGGCCGAGGCGTTTTTTTTGCAGGTCGTCATGGAGACACGAGGGAAGGAGGAAGAAAGAGGAGTCGATTCCTCTCGATCCTCTCATTCTATATCGTCCTCGCTCAGACTCTGTGCACTCACGATACGCTGCAGGAAACAAGAGAAAGAGGTGGAGAAAAAAAAACACATGAAAGAAAGATTTGTCTCTCCAACATCACAGATTCCAAGAAGCAAACATTTCATTAGCGGTGGCTTTAATGTCACGTGGCAGAAATGATTATTATTTTTAATTTTTTTTTAAGTTAGACTAGCTGTGTCTCATTCCTCGTACTCCCGTCAGTACGCCGCTAACGTGCACTGACCACTTCCTGCCGTAGTGCCACTTTGGATGGTTAGGATTGTCCCGAAAGGAACGCTTACCGGAAATTACGAGAGGGATGAGCGTGACGAACGCAACGCATTGCAGCTGATTGGACGAACGCGTCACGTGGGTTTTGGCTGCTCCCGAATTTCCAAACAGACCGTTAATGGGCGGCTCGTTCAGAACACGATCTCATATTGTACGTGACGCGTTTCTGCAAACATTTGAAGAGAGAAACAGGCCGTGCAGTTGCTGAATCTGTGTTTTTGTTTTTAATCAACAAAAGGTCGGTTTAAATGATTGGTCAGATTTTGAGGAGGCGCAGAGCCGAGCCGGCCGCTCCTCATTTGCATAAAGTAGCCTGGATTCAACTTGCCGATGTCCCCGGTCCCGCCCCTTTCACTTTGTAGTCAAGATGGCGCCCGTTTAGTGCGAGTAGGGTCCATGGTTCCACGCTGAACTTTTTGACTGTTTTTTGGCATTTCTGCCTTTATTTGATAGGTAGGGCTGTCCTCGTTTTAAGAACTCCTTAGTCGACTAACACTTATAGGACTTTGTCGACTAATCGATTAGTTGATTTAATCGACAGAGCTGTGAGCTTTGAGAGGTGGTTAAGACTAGAAAAGCACAATATAAATGTAGTTAATTAACCATCTGTAAAACTGAGTTTCTCCACAATTAATCCTGCAAAAGCACCACTTTAGATCTTGTGTTTACCATAAATGTGCTCAGAAGTTTCTTGGAAATGAGTAATTAAGCATGAATAAGCATAAAAAATGACTAATCGACTAAAGAAATCTTAGTCGACTAAGACCAAAAGGACCGATTAGTCGACTAATCGACTAAGAGGTGGCTATTGCTAGGAAAGCTGAGATATGAAACGGGACAGAGAGATCGGGGGGGAGACATGCAGAAAAACCATCACAGGTCGGACTCAAACCCCCGGACCTACTGCGTCGAGGAACAAACCTGTGCATATGTGCACCCGCTCTACCAACTGAGCTAACCGGCCACCACCTGGGTACTTTCAGTTAGAGCTGGGCAATATATCGATATTATATCGATATCGTGATATGAGACTACATATCGTCTTACATTTTGGATATTGTAATAAGTGTCTTCTCCTGGTTCTAAAGGCTGTATTACAGTAAAGTGATGCCATTTTCTGAACTTACCAGACTGTTGTAACTCTCTGTGGTATCGATATCGAGTTATTTGGTCAAAGATATCGTTATATTTGATTTTCTCCATATCGCCCAGCCCTACTTTCAGTGCACTGACTTTTTTGCGTTCATCTACTCTAAGTGTGCAAGTGGGCAGTTTGAGACACAGCCTGAATGACCTTTGAGTCCTGTCTGCAGGAGAAAGAGTGGAGTGTGTCCGTGTTGTTGTGTTGCTGAGTTGTGTTGCTGTGTTGTTGTGTTGCTGTGTTGTTGTGTTGCTGTGTTGTTGTGTTGCTGTGTTGTTGTGTTGCTGTTGTGTTGTGTTGTTGTTGCTGTGTTGTTGTGTTGCTGAGTTGTGTTGCTGTGTTGTTGTGTTGCTGTGTTGTGTTGCTGTGTTGTTGTGTTGCTGTGTTGTTGTGTTGCTGTGTTGTTGTGTTGCTGTGTTGTTGTGTTGCTGAGTTGTGTTGCTGTGTTGTTGTGTTGCTGAGTTGTGTTGCTGTGTTGTTGTGTTGCTGTGTTGTGTTGCCGTATGGTGTCTCCCCCTGCTGGTCATTCACGGTCAGTGCAGCAACACCAGGAGGGAAAAACCGAAAACAACAAGCTGGATTATTGGCTCACTTTAGCACGTTTTTGGTTGATATGGTGCATTTATGTCGTTACACACAATTCTGAGACGTGTATTTACATGAAATTAAGATGTTTACAGTTTGATTTATGTGAAATAAATATGATTTCCACATATTTTCAGACTCAACTTGGCTTTTATTTGTTTTAATATAAGCGCTGTTGGGGTTTTATTATTTATTTTTGATTTTAGTTTAGTTTATTAGACATTTTTATACCTTTGACACCTTTCTAAACATTTTTTTGTCACTTTTTTTTAACCTTTTGTTTCATTCATGGTCAGTAAACCTAATTCAAATGACATTATACTTCATTTTTGAGTTTGGGGAAAAAAAGCTGAACTTATGAACTAATTGGACTAATAGTTAAGTTCAGAGGATGTTGAGTGGATCACAGGCTGGTTCATATCAAAGTTTAGTCAGGAGACGGTTTTTAAAACCATTTAAATTCTGGGTAGCTTCAGCCTTTCAGCGTACAGCATTCACACAACGCAATTTCTTTACAAATCCCACTCTGTAGTTCCCACATGTGAAGTACCTTCCCTTCCTGTCAGATCTGTATATATTGGCCTGGATCTGTTGCCTCTGTGTGTGTGTGTGTGTGTGTGTGTGTGTGTGTGTGTGTGTGTGTGTGTGTGTGTGTGTGTGTGTGTGTGTGTGTGTGTGTGTACCTGGCTGATGCTGGGCAGTTTGGTGAGCAGCATCTGGAAGACGGGCGGAGGCAGAGTCTGCTGCAGCACCTGCAGCAGCTGCTGAGGCTGACCGCACACCGCGATGGCGTTGGTCAGGTGGTCCACGCCTTTCTCGTAGTCTCCTGCGGAGCCGAAGCACAAAACACCAGAGACATAAAGTGTTTTTATTAGGGGTCCGAGCCCGAGGGGGCATGGGAACTGCGTGTTGCTAGGCAACGCGGTTCACGTCTCCAGCGGAGCGTGGAACCCTTTCGTTTTTCTACTTATTATTATTATTATTCTGCTTCTTCTTCTCCGCCTAAAACTCCGACGGCAGCCTAAACCGTACATGGTGGGGGGTTGCAATTTTCAAGGACCTCAGGCGCAAAAATGGACCCATTTCCACCACTAGGTGGCGCTATAGCAGACAAAAACGCGTTTGGCCTATAACTCCCACACCGTACATCCGACAGTCAAAAACCATACATCCACGCGTTCCCTGGATCCAACTGAATCACGTGATATAGTGACTTTTATGCGTGAAAAATCGCAATTTATCAAAAACCTATTTTTTCGAACTCCTCCTAGACCGTGCGACCGATCTGCATGAAACTTGGAACCTAGCATCCCCAGACAGACCTGACAAAAAGTTATAAAAGGATTTTTTGTACGATAAAAATTGCGCGTATAACGCACAAACTAATTTGTGTAGCTAACTATGAAAACACCAACTTTGCCATATCTCAGCCAAAATAAATGCTATCAACACCAAACTTTAGATCATTCTTTGCCATGCCCCTCTGGAGGTGCCCCATGCGTTTTACAAAAATTGGTCACTAGGGGGCGCTACAACTACAAAAGGTTTATATCTCATGAACGGCTCATCCGATTTATACAAAATTTGATGGGTACCATGAAGGGTCAATCCTGAGGCCAACCCTAAAGTGGGGTACTGAGGCGTCGAAGTGGGCGTGGCCTGTGGGACCAAATGTGACCCAAGTCTAGATTCACCACTTACACTAATGTGAACAACTTTAAATTTACAGGGTAGATGGATAATGGGCCATGGACCGCACCTACCAAAAATTACACTTGTGGACCACTAGGTGGCGCTGTAATGTTTTTTTGTCTTTAACTCTCACAATACACATCACACATTAGACATTTTTACATCCACTTGTTCCTTTAATCAAGCTGAATTACCTGATATAGGCCAACCCCATTTCCGCGCAAAGGTTTTTTCGCAATATCGCGCAATGTGCAAAACCAACTTTTTCGAACTCGTCCTAGGCCATGCGACCGATCTGCATGAAACCTGGTAGATAGCATCTCCAGATGGACATGACAAAAAGTTATTGAAGGAATTTTGCTACGTTAAAGTATGCGCATTTGACAACAAAACAAATTTTCCTGGCTATCTACCACACACATATCATATCATATCATATCTCGGCCAAATTAAATGTTATCAGCAAATAACTTGAGGTGCTTGTTCAACATCTGACGTCACAGTCCGAAATGAGCTGGCTAACCACAACCGTTAGCATGCTAACCACAACCGTTAGCATGCTAACGCTAGCATGCTACGTCGTTCTCCACAGCAAAGCACTGCTACAACACACACTAGTTCACCATAATCTACCAAAAGAACTACTTCCATGTGCTCCCTGGTTTAGAAGAAGTCTCCCAGCTGATCCTGCCTTGGAACTGACTGAAGTTGGAGAAACAGCCTTTCTTTTACTGTCTATGGAGCTAGCTGACATGAGCTACATCTGAGCTACTGAGCATGTGCGAGTGCAATCAAAGATAGTACAGAAAAAGAAGATGAAAAGAGGTCTCACTCTGTAGCTAAAACAGAGACCTGGTGAAAAGAGGATCTGCAGCAGTGAGAGAGAGAGAGCTGTGCAGTACAACAACAATATGGTGTTTTTTGATAATTAAACCATGTAAACCTGTTCTGGTACAACCTCTAAAACCGTCTGGCGACCGACGCAGCGAGTGCAAACGCACGCTTACCCTGAGCCAGCAGCTCCTCCCCGAGCTGGATCTCCTCCAGGAAGAACTTCTGGACCGCCTCGGCGTCCTTCAGGTCCGGGAGCTGCAGGAGAGAAAACAAACAAACAAACAAACAAACAAACAAACAAACAAACAGAGGGTTTCTACCGTTTCTGTCTGGGTCCTCACAGGAGAGGCATGAAATTGAGCGTCAGCGTCAGTTCCTTGCAGGCCAAGTAGTCTAGACGCTGCTAACCGCTGTTGGCCAACAACACTGTCTCATCAGCTGATCTGCATCAGCTGGTCAACTCCCCTCGCTGCTTAAAAGGAACACGCCGACTTATTGGGACTTTAGCTTATTCACCGTAACCCCCAGAGTTAGACTAGTCCATACATACCCTTCTCATCTCTGTGTGATGTAATGCTGTCTGACGGCTCCAGCGGCATCAGGCCAGCACAGATCCTGCAGGTGAATGGTTCCAGTAATCCTACTGCTCCCAATAAGTGACAAAATAACTCCAACATGTTCCTATTTACATGTTGAGATTTATAAAGTCACAGCGTGTACAAAAAACAGCGTAACATGAGACACAGCCGTCTTCTAACCGTAAACAAACCGGGAACTATATTCTCAGGCGGAAGGATATAGTAATTTGGCGGAGTGATATTCTCGCAGCAAGCCTGTCTGAGAATATAGTTCCCGGTTTGTTTACTGTTAGAAGACGGCTGTGTCTCATGTTACGTTGTTTTTTGTACACGCTGTGACTCTATAAATCACAACATGTAAATAGGAACATGTTGGTGTTATTTTGTCACTTTTGTCACAATTAGGAGCAGTAGGCTAGTTGGAACCAGTTACCTGCAGGATCTATGCTAAGCTAAGCTAATGCTGGAGCCGTGAGACAGCATTACAGCACGCACAGAGATGAGAAGGGTATGTATGGACTAGTCTAACTCTGGGGGTTACAGTGAATAAGATAAAGTCCCAATAAGAGATGAGAAGGGTATGTATGGACTAGTCTAACTCTGGGGGTTACAGTGTATAAGATAAAGTCCCAATAAGAGATGAGAAGGGTATGTATGGACTAGTCTAACTCTGGGGGTTACAGTGTATAAGATAAAGTCCTAAACTGTGTGAGCGTTCCCTAATGCTGCTGCTGTCCTCTGACTATCTACTATTTCATGGTGCTCATGAAAGGTCATAGGTAGGGTTGGGCATCGAGAAACCGATTCCTACTTGGAATCGTTTCAAAAATTACGATTCCATCGGAATCGTTTCTTTATTGGAATCGTTTGGAGGATTTGGTTTCAAATCCGATCATCACTTCCCAATTTAACATGCGAAAGTTTTGGTTTCCGTAGCGACCAGGCGCTTGTTGTGTTGCAGCCGTGGAGCCCAGTAAGCGGTGCTCTAGCGGGGCTTTATTTTACGTTGAGAAAGCCTCCGTCAACGTGCAACCCACCTTTATGAATCAAAATAAAACTTTCCTCTTATTTGTGAAATAAGCATGTGACCCGTTTCAACTCCACCACTCAAAGAATCGAGAATCGATGAGAACCGGAATCGAAAGGAAGAATCGGAATCAGAATCGTTAAAATCCAAACGAAGCCCAACCCTAATCAGAGGACAACCTGAACAGAGCCATACCGCCAACTTTTAATTCAGAATTACAAACTTCAAA
Organism: Perca flavescens; assembly: GCF_004354835.1. Lineage (NCBI taxonomy): Eukaryota > Metazoa > Chordata > Actinopteri > Perciformes > Percidae > Perca > Perca flavescens. Next base: position 3,997,529 of record NC_041332.1, read on the forward strand.
TTGCAATTTATTCAATTAAAATGTCCTAAACCATTTTATTGTCATGTGTGTTCTTGACTTAATGGATCTGACAGAACTATGTTGAACTCCCCTCCATCTTACCAGAACACAGATCTCCTATCTGTGCGTGTAGATTCCTAGGTTAGAAAAGACCCTCTTTCCAGCGGTAAAATACTTCTCCAAATCATATTTTTTTATCCCTTAACCATGAAGCAGTCGGGGTCGTTCTGAACAGATTGACTGATCGGGGGAAATCAGGAAGCGTTAGAACACAACAATGGGAGAGTTTGCGCTCACCTTTGCCATGCCTGCCCTCTCTTTGGCCACCTTCTGCTTTCTCCTCCCTGCAACACAGACACCGCAAACAGTCAGAGTCACAATGATCACACTTTTACTGAATCAGAAACTCACGCTGAAGAGATCACACAGAACACACAGCTCCACGTGGTTTAAAAACTAAAGTTCTTATGTCATAAGTGGTCTGACATGTGTCCAAGTGACTAATGTGAACAAACATCTTTGAAACTGGTCCGGTATGAAGCGAGAACGCTGTAACAGGAAGCCGTGAACCGGGCTGTAATGTAACCCTACGAGACTTATGTTCAGCATCAGTCAGCGTCCACTAAAAGTTGTTGTTGCCGCTGACAGACTCAGATTATTATTCTAAGTGTCTGACAACATTATGAAAGGATCCCTACAGAGATAGAGCTTTTAGGTAAATAGTAAGATCCTTTTAGTTTAACATGAAACAGCCCCGAAATCACCATCACCAAACTCCACCAGACTCCATGTAAATAAATCAGGACTTTTAGCGTGTATAGAGCCAGCATATCTCCACCAGACTCCATGTAAATAATCAGGACTTTTAGCGTGTATAGATCCAGCATATCTCCACCAGACTCCATGTAAATAATCAGGACTTTTAGCGTGTATAGATCCAGCATATCTCCACCAGACTCCATGTAAATAATCAGGACTTTTAGTGTGTATAGAGCCAGCATATCTCCACCAGACTCCATGTAAATAATCAGGACTTTTAGCGTGCATAGAGCCAGCATATCTCCACCAGATTCCATGTAAATAATCAGGATTTTTAGCGTGTATAGAGCCAGCATATCTCCACATGTAAATGGGTGACTTAAGGAGTTTATTTCATCCAAACCAGAGTGGTGATTGTTGGAACAGTGGAAAGATGAACCAAGACGGCTTTTGGTAGTTTTATTTAGTTTCGGTCGACTTTGAATGAAGTGTGATGATAAAAGTACTGATTATTTACAGGGAGTCTGGTGAAGTTTGACAATAGCGAATTCTGGACTGTTTCATGTTGAACAAAAAAAAAGGATCAACCTCCTGACAAGTGGAATACTGCACAAGACTAGTTTGTAAGTTTAAAAGTCTTATTGGTCCTCTGCAAACACTGATAACAGGCTGATGTTCTACTCGTCAAGCAGCCTTGGGTCACCGTTCCCTGTGTAACACCCATAATCTGCATTTGGCTGTTGTGTAACAGGTTTACAAATGAGTCTGTGTTGTGTCAACAAGTTAACTGTGAGTGTGGCCATGGGGTATTGTTAAAAAGAGTGTTTGTAAATCAACAAACCACCCTTGGATAAATAGGATCAACAACATCAAGTATTTTGTTTGTTTGTTTATATGTCTCCAGTTTGGCATGAATCATCTCACTCCAATAACATATCAACCTTAGCAGTTTTAACTTTTTTCATACAGCCACATGCTATTCATTCATTCATTAAGGGAAGATGTATTACTGTTTATATCAAGGCTGGGGTAACATGATGGACTAAATCCATTAACAAAACTATAAATTCATTATTTTCGAGCCAAGGACCCATCACACATTCAACACTCATATCTACAGTTTTTTAAATGTAAAGGATTAAGGTCAGGGCCGGAAAGCGTCTGAGATTAACTCTTCTGGAGGCTAAAAACAAATGTGTCATTCTCCTTTGAACTAGCGTTGCCTGGATGGTCGACTATCAGCCGAATTAACCCAAATACCTTGTGAAATTGTGTACTGTATTGATTACGCACAGCAAGAGTATACTAATTGCTCAGTTATTGAGATGACAATTAAAACGTCTGATAATCTAACGGAGTTCGGCGTAACCGCTTCATCAAACAACCCAAAGCGGCTTGAACCGAGTGTACAGAGCCGTTTAACGCAAACGTATATGACTGTAATAAGAAGGCCATTCTCCTTTAATTAGTGTTGCTTGGTTGGTCGACTTCAAGCCGAATTAACCCGGATAGATTGTAGAATTGTGTACTGTATTGATTTACACTGCAACGTGATGCGAAATAATTAGTTAATGAGAAGAACATTAAAAACGTCTAAAAATCGAACGGAGTTCGGCGTGACCGCTTCATCAAACAACCCAAAGCCTTTAACACAAGCTTGACACCGTTACAGCCTTAACCGGCAGGCTAAAACCGAGCCGAACCAGACCGAACCACGCCAGACCGGATCCGGGCTCCGAGGCCCGATGAAGGTGAAGGTGAAGAAGAGGAGGAAGAAGAGGTCAACACTCACGTTCTCGCAGCCTGTTCTTGAAGTTGGGGTCACTGCGTCGTTTCTTGTCGAAATAGATGCAGTAACCGACGAGCAGGGCGCCGCACACCCCCGCGGCTAGCGCGCTGGTCTTCCCGCCCATCATGACTCCCGGTACCCGGTCGGTTCGAGGACGATTTCGGGTTATTTTACTGATTTTTTTCTCCGGTGATCGGTCTACGTCGGGAGACTGGCGGAGCGGCTCAGGGCAGGAAGGACCCTTAAGGACCCCGCAGTTTGACAGCTTGTGGCCGTCTGTAGAATGCCTGACTGGAAATGTGAAAATTAAAACAAATATTTTCACAGTTAAAGAAGCTGTAAATGAGCTAATACTGGCGCGCTTGAATACGTGCCAGATTTTTGGAATTCAACAATACCGCTTTTAGGAAATAACAGGAATTTAAAGGAAACTGGCGCACAAAGATTAGGACATTACGGTAAATAAAGCAATTTACCGTAATTATGACAACTGCTACAACTGGGTTATTTTCTGCAATTAGTTTTTTTTTTTTTTTTTAAATATGGAGTTATAGGAGTGCCATGACAAAAAAAAAATCTGTTAAAAGGATAAGAAATTAAATGTGGAAATATAAAAATAATAATAAGTATTTATTTCTGTATATAAGCTATTTATGTATATTAAAATATGTTCTTTTATTTTTTTGCATTTTAAATCTTCTTTTTTACTCCAAATATTTTTATCTGTGTATTGTCTATTTATTTTTTGAAAATTTTTATTATGTATTGTATATATAATTTTGACATTTAAAATGTATAAATAAATAAAATAAAATAAAATATGAAAATTAATGAAAATGCTTATAATTATTTTAAGCTCTTCGTCATCGGAGCTCTTTAAACTCTCGTCTCAGAGCTCACTTAGTAAACTCTTCTGGAGCTTTCAACCGCATCGCACAGTCTTCGACGGTGAATGGAGTCTTTGCCTCGATTGTCACGTTATACGTAAGAGTTCAAATGAGCTCAGCGGGGCGGAGTGAACATGGACATGGAGAATTTTAGATTTCAAACAAAGATCCAACTCTATGTTAAAGCTCCGATAAAACTGACTTGGTTCTAAATATGAAAATGAGAGAGACTAGTAACACAGACTACAATAACACCGATGAAAACTTAAAGGGCCCTATTTTGTGTGTCCAAAATCCACTTTTTATAGTTTAACGGCAGAAAAAAGACACACCAGAGCAGGGGGAATGAGAGGGGGAGCAGACAATTTTTGGACCACCTTTTCCAGGTCCTTCCCCATCACACAGGGTGAGCAGTGTGGGGCTGCTCAGTCACAATGGAAGCTGCCGAAATGATGTATGTGTGTACTTTGCAGGGACAGGAAACGGGAGACCTCTAGTGGCAGAAAAGGGTTGCTGAGAAATTAAATCATCAGCAGCTAAAAACGTTTCCATCCCTCCTTTTAACGTAGTATGAGTAAAAACAGAAATCGCTCATCCAACTAAAATGTGAGAACACAAATTTGAGAAGTAACTCTTGGGCTCTTGTGAATGTCAGAGGTCTCGTTAGGAGGAGGCTAGCTAGCGCTGGTTGATGGACTCCAGCTCACCGCGGGCTCTATCAATGAGACTCGCGGACAAGAGGCGTTTATTTCCCCCGATCGTTTGTTTAAATAACTCAACACACATATCCATTATGAGATTAACTGGAACCTGCTCCCTGCTTTCTCGCATAAAAACGTTTCAGAAGTGAACTTTCTAATGGAATAGCAGAGATCTGTGTGACCTAGATTCAGAAGACTACCTGATCTCAGGTCAGTTGTGTAGCCTATGTAAATGTTCTCTTAATGCACCCATGGGCGTGACAAAGGTTCAGGTTTTGAGATGCTTACGTAAGCTTTCAGCTTTGTTGGGATTCGCCCGTTTTCAGCGGCAGTTTCAAAATATGAGATTTTCATAGTAAAGGGGTGTCAGTGGGATTTTGAGCTTCTATGTCTGTGCTATTTACCCACCGAATTGTCGTTATTCAACTATGACAGGGTGATATCGGTTTTGCATTCTATCACCCCTTTAAATAATATAGGCTACAGCAACGACGATGCACAATGCACGAGTGTAATTATGGTCAGATCTTGTGCCTGACTGATGAGAAAGTGATATTGATAAGTCTTGTAATTTACACATTAACACTGTCTGTTTTCAACAGCTTTCCTTCCTGGGTTAGGAAGCAGCAACTGAATAGCTTTTTGCCTGTAAAACTGTGTCTGTTTTCTGTAGGTTTATCACTTGCTCTTCTTGTGTAAAATATGTGGCTTTGGTAGACTTGTTTTTGGTTGTTTATATGGTGCAAACACCGCCTCTTTTATGCGGATGCACACGTTGCCCGATTGGGAAACCCTGGGTTGATAGAATTAGTTGTTAGTCACCGTCGTGACACAGGTTATATGGGACCGCAGTTGTTAGGTTTGGTGAAGCCGGGTAACGGAAATAAATCCAGGGCATGTTGATCATAGCTTCGTAGTGCAGGCCCCTGGTCTCGGACTTTGCAAAGCTTGACTTGACTAAAGCACTATCACCGTGTCATCTCAACTGCTTTACTTCATTTCCATCGTGCAAAATACAAGTCAACAGCTCCATCTTCTGGCAAGTCAGCAGAGCATTTCATGAATAACTGTGGCAGTTTAAGTGTGCAGATAATGTAGCTCTACACTGAACAATAATTGTTGCATGGCACAGGCTGCTATACTAAGGCTGTTTTTTTTTGCAGGCATCTGTCATCCAAGTGGTGTGGTTTGTTTGGGCAGGTTTGAATGCAACAATCACACTCATGATGCCCAGGAGTATGAAGGCTCATAAGACACCTAAACAATCAAATACTTTTCCATCATATTTAACCCTAGCCCTAGCCCTAGTTTCTCTCTGACTTTAATTAATCCCTCCTTTCCTGACCCTATTTACAGATGCAACACCTTTCTGGATGATGTCACATTAACTGAGAGCAAAAGTTGTACCACTGTTTTTTTTTTATTTAGCAAAGCCCTACTGCCTCAACAGAGTGGCCCTATTTAAATGAATGAAAGGGCTACATTTCTTCTCTGAAATGACTACCACTTTGTGAGAATTAGGGACGATTGGAAAAAGGCCAGTAAGAGTATCTGTTTCTGTCTGTTTAACTGATTAATGCCCTGCAGGCTTGCAACCCCCGGTGACCCGTGTTCTTAGAGACACGGTAAACAGATTCTCTCCTCCCTCGCTTCCCTCTGTAGCTTTTAATGTTACTGTAATTTTATTTTTAGTTCTGTTCTGTTGTCATTTTTCTTGACGAGTCCAGGACATGGAGTTACGTTATCAATATGTCTTGTTTATTATATTTCATGCAACTTGACAAAAAAAAATCACAATGCCGTGTACAATAGAATGAATCATATTAAATGTGATCATTTTTCTAATAAAAATTATTTTAAATGGCAACCCATCACATTCACATAATTTGTCTAAAATAAGTTAAATGTAACTGATATTATCTGATGAACTGCAAATAATCCTGACTTTTTCAAGTACCTGTTGTTTAACTTCTTGCCAAAAGAACTTTATAGTACTTTAAATATCTGTGTCATAGATACAAGCGATGTGATACAGGGATCAAACATGAATGGCACTAAACTGAAAAAATAACTACTTTTCTCGTGAATCTAGTTGTATCTGATAAACAACAGCTGATGGTTTTCTCTACTTGACGGGAAAGTGTGGCTGTTCAGGGGCATCTTTTTTCTCTGTGAAACAGGAGCCCAGCAGGCCTGTGATTTCTGTTAGCAACTAAATGGACACAAATCACAGAGATGATGCTTTGACCAAACACAGTTACATCAATACAAAGCTTTAGTTGCTCTTTTGTTGTGTTGGGTTGAAATGTTTGCTATAAGAAAGAAGTTCCCTGGGAAAAACTACTCTTTATAAGTGCCATTATGTAATATTATGTACATATTTACATATGTGATTACTTAAAACAGTATGTGGTGCTTATGGCTATTTGAAGAGAGGAAAAGTGCATAAGAATAGCTGAAGCACAGGCCTTTCAATTGTTGATCGTACACAATTTAGACTTAAAAACAGGAAAGTGTATCGTCACTTTCTCTATTTGATAACTCACTGAACACCAGGATCATATTCATTCATTCATCCGAGTCTGATCTGAGTCCCTCCACCGCCTCTCTACAGCATGTTGGTCTCAGAGGAGCCAGGCTGCAGTATCTGAAGAGTAATAGTGAGTTTAACCGCTTTTCTAAACCAGGGGTAAAGGAAGGCATATATCACAGGGTTTAGACAAGCATTAAAATAGAACAGATAGATTACAAAGGATGCAGATAAGCCACTGAGCAAGCTGTCACCTGCAATACTGAAACCGTAACAAGGGCAGAAACATATTAGGAACACAACTACAAGAACACCAAGATTCCTGGCTGCTTTCAGCTCTGATTTCTTTACCTTTGGAGTCTCTGAAAGCTGGAGTGTGACAGCTGTAATGTGAGAGCGCATGGCACGAGCCTGAGACACAGCCACGGCAAAAACTCTCAGATACAGAGCTATGATGACAGTAACTGGAACAATAAAGCTCAAAACAAGCTGAACAGTCACTGAGTTATTGGTAATGACAAACACACATGCTCCGTAGCAGGATTTATAACTCCCTGGTTGAGTCGGAAGATCCTTTACAAAGAGAAGGCTGTAGGAAACAGAACAGAGCCAACACAGACAAACACAGAGTTTAACTCTTCTCCCGGTGACTTTAGTGGTGTAGTGCAGAGGGTCACAAATAGCCACATAACGGTCAACTGATATGAGCACCATGTCACCTATTGAGGCTGAGGGAATGTTGACTGACAGAAGAGTATACGTAGCACACACAAAGTCACCAAGAAACCAGCAGGATGTTATTCGGAGAACTTCTACAGGCATCAGCAGGAGGCCCACTAGAAGGTCTGAGACAGCCAAAGAGAGGAGGAGGATGTTGGTGGGTGTGTGGAGCTGCCTGGAGGGAAAGAGAAAAGCACAATTTAACCAACAAGAGTGACAAAACAACCCAAACAAGTAATAAAAGAAAAATTGAGTTTGTATATTTTCCTATTCACCACATGAGCAGTAACCGTATGTTTAAGTGTAGACAGTTAAAATAACTTGGTTGAGGTCACGGTGGACAGAAAGCAATGCGTAGTATTGGTAAGAGTGTGGACATGAACAACAGTCTCTGGCATCAAAGTCAGACATTTGGAGCAACATTATTCAGTACTAGACCAAAGACAATTCTTCTAAATGTACAGCAGCTGTTTTTTAAGTTACAAATCCTGTAGAGAGAAGCTGAGAAGTTAATATCTGCCTGAAGTGGGAGATAGAGATGATGATGAGCAGGTTGAGAGACACAGTGATTGGACAGACCGAGTACAGCATAATGGTAACTGTTTGGGGCCAAGGAGACAAGGGCTTCCTGCAGGAGGTGTTTGGGAACTGTGGAAAGCAGAGCTGGGCTCCATCCTCAACCTCCATCTGCAGAGATCTGCAGACAGCTGCAGCTCTGGCAGCCTTCTGAACTAACCTGAGTCATGTAACTGATTTATCTCTCTCACATTCCCTTCATCCCCTCCTCTTTCTCAGTCCCTGTTTTACTCTGAGGCCCCTCCTCCCTCACTCTGCACATCCCACCAGCATCTTCATCGCTGTCTCTGTAACTCTTCTTTTCACACTGTCTCTCTATCCAATCTCTCTTTTGTCTCTTTTTTTCGTAAAATGAACTATTTAAATTAGCTGGACACATGTTTAAACGTCATTTGCACTTGCCAGAGTATTGCCCGGCATACTTTTTCCATAGCAATACCAACAATCGGCACGGAGATCCATGTTTACCCGCCGGCAAAAGTCTGCTGGATGACTCGCATCAACCGGTAAAAAATCTGGGACGTTCTCTCTCTAGCGTTTAGCTTAGTGCAGCGCCACTGAACCCATACATGATGGTGGCTAAGCTGTGTTATTCTTCCCGATTCTGCCCTCTTATCCCAACGTGGTCATTTCTGGCTCCAAAATAGCAAGATGCTAAAACAAACTCCTAGCTTTATAAGTCCACAAACCATTATATAAATTATTGTTGGCAAGAAAATACGCTCCACTACTTTTATTTTCAAACAGGACATGGTCCCCGGTCTCCTGGGTCCTGTGTTTATTTGACCCATCCACCCCCCCTACCTGCATTCTTACACAGAATTCAGCGCTCTTATACTTTGTGTCCTTATTTAATGCTTTGTTCAATCCGTACATTCTGGTGCAATCCGGCAGCACTACAACCCTCTTTACCTGCTAAATCCTCCACTTTATTTACCAGCTGGTCTCTGTTAAGAAAATCTCTAAAAAGACGCGTTTGTTCGATTTCTGAGGAGGAAGGAGAGGCTGGGGTCAAATTGAAAGTTAAGCAAAAGGTTTAATGAATAACATAATGAAAACGACATTTACACTGCAGCTGACAGTGGACTGAATCCCTGCCTTTCCTTGTGGAGTCACATAAAAACAGTCCTGAGACATTTATCACACATTTATTCCCTAAACCTGGGTGGTTCCTCAAATGAAATCTTCCCCTATTGGTCAGATATCTCTCAAAACAAAAGGTGTAAGTTCCCAATCAATCCAACTATATGAATACACATTCTTTGTTCTAATCACGTCTGGCTCAACAGGGGATGGCTCTCAAAGTTGTTTAAACAATAAGTCTTCTAGAGCGTTTACATTTATGCTAGATAACAGCAATGACCTAATCAATTCTTTTGAAGCTTGAGAAGGTGTGAGCCAGACAAATGCTGATTAGGCTTAATCAGTATTGAAACATTCCTTCACTCAGTCACACAACAGTTTACATTTTTAAGTTACATGTTTTTACATGAAGTATATTGTGCTAAAACATAAGCATGTTTTTAACTTTTTTTATCTTCAACATCTCTAACTGTCTATTTGATGCTGAGCTACACCAAACTATTTGGTACAGTGGGTTTTAGAGTCCTGCGTCTGGCATCATGAGGCATATTGGTGGTGGAAGAGCGTGGTACCCCCGAAGCACTTTGAGTATCTATGATAAAGCGCTATATATATGTATGGAATTATTATTATTATTATTATAAGAGCTGTGAGAGTGAACAACAACAGTAAAGGTTTGGGCCTTGAAACCAAAATACCAGTGAGTTTAAAACACTCGGTAGGGCTGAGAGGAGATAATTCGGGAGATAATTCTCTGTGGATTTGTGACTGACAGCAACCCCTCTCACATTACACATGGTAATTTAATCCCTTTTTTTAAATCTACAAAATTCAAATTGATTAAATTATTGCGTTCTCAGACACAATATCAACTGAGAAAAAAAGCCCTTTTCAGTAATGATTACATCATATGTTGATGGGTTCATGCTGATGCTTGTTTGTCTTCACACCTCTGCTGGCAGTGACACCTCATTGGTCGAGATGTCACCATCTGACTAACCCATGCAGGTGTGAACAAACTTCCTGTCCAGAGGGGTTCAGCACACCGCCTTTAGGAGACACTAATGGGCTGCAAAACATTGTTCACCAAGAGGCAAATCAAATCTCACGGGACCTGACTGTTTGTGTGTCTGACGATGCCCACTATACACAACAAAATAAATGGTCATTTAGCCGATCAAACACTGATCTACTGGGAGATGAGTTTTGGCACTTCAGTTTTAGCTCTGCTAATTAAGAAAACATACAGTAGCATTCATATGAACTTTGACTCTTTAAATTTGCTGAAGACTAAAATGTTTAATGCAGTTTTTCTTTTTAGTACAGTATGGTTGTAAGCAGGGCACAGGCTTTTTACCAGCCAACGTTTTGCCTCAAAGGAAGCACCAGCATTGTTCCTGAAATTGTTTAGAATATACTTTTAAGTGTTGTCAAGTTATTACGATTAACTGCTGTCATAAATCAGCCACGAAAATCGCCACTGTCGCCAATTGTCCCGTTTTGTATTGAAAACGTCTTCTTTTACTTTTCTTTGTTGATTATTTTAGCCAACCTCTTCACCCCAACAACAGTAAGTGGCAAAAAAACAACGGAGTCACTTAATTCTCATTGGCTACCAGCCAACGTGCAGATTGACAATTTAACCCATCAATGGCAAAATTCACCTCCATTTGGTGCGTGGTTGGGTGTTGATTTCAAGCCCTGGATGTAAGTTTCAGGGGTATCGCTGTAGTTGTTCACTTGTATTTTATGTTTGGTGTTTCTCAAATTAGGATGGGCTTTGACCCTTAGGCGGTCTCAGCACTTCCTATGTTGCTCTGTGATTTGGACACATATTGTTCCTACATAAACATTAAGGGAAGCCAAAGCATCATCTTTGGACCTATAATCCAGCAGTGGGTCGTATCTTCATATTCAAACTGGACAGAACTGTCACCCAGAAGGCCGGGATTCGTGTCCCGTTTGAAAATAAATGGTGACCTATTTTCTTTACTTTACGGAACTACGTCCCCTTTTGCTTCACACGTGTACAGAAGTGAAGTTTTGTAAAAAAAAAAAAAAAAAAAAAAAAAACATAAACCAAACTGCAACTGTTGAAAACCACGTCGATATTTGCTCTGATGTTTACATTTTCAAAACTTTGACCAGCGAGGTCAGCAGGAGCCTGGCGGGTCGATCGTAGCCACAGGCCATCGGTGTCAAACATCAACAACATTAACCCTTGTGTTGACTTTCGGGGTCACAATTTAAATTTTTTTTTGTTGTTGTTTTATATCAGAAAATATCGGACGTAGAAATAAGCGCTTAAAATGTGTAGAAGAAAAATGTAACAATTTAAAACGTTAGAAAAAGTAAAAAATAAACAACAAAGCATACATTTTGCAGAGCTGACGGAGAAGCATCTAGAGAGTTTCTGCGCCTCCTAGAACATCGACCATGTGTGTACCATGTGCCTTTGCTGTTGTTTTTGACGATAAAAGTCTCAAGAACGGGAAGAGTTAGCTGAAGGAAAAGGTTGTGGGTGTGCATATAAAAGGGTACGTTTCCCTTGGCCTACTAGAACTATCATTTTGTTTTTGATGTCTTGTTTGACTTCCTTCCTTCCTTCCTTTTTTCCCCACCTTTGTGATTGTCTGTTCACCCTGATGTGTTTCACCTGTTCATCAGCCCTCAGGTCACCTGTCTCTCGTCACAACCCTCGTTGCCTCGTGTATTTCGTCTGTGTGCTCGTCTTTGTCTGGTGTCAGTTCGTCATCGTGCCTTCTGCCCATATGCTGATAGATTTTTGCTTGTTTACTGGAAAATAAAAATATAAGCACAATGATCACTTTAAATGAACACTCATATGATGATATATTGAGAAGCTTTGGGAGTAACGGTTTTTGGAGCTACATTATTTTGTTTTTTAGTAATGGTAATTTGTTAATTAATTTGTTTATTATTATAATTGTGTTTATATTAGTAATATATTTGGTGATATTCTTTAGTTTGTTTAGTTAATTGGGTTTTATGTACAGTACAGGCCAAAAGTTTGGACACACCTTCTCATTCAATGTGTTTATTTTCATGACTATTTACATTGTAGATTCTCACTGAAGGCATCAAAACTATGAATGAACACATATGGAATTATGTACTTAACAAAAAAGTGTGAAATAACTGAAAACATGCTTTTTTTGATAACTCTGCAAACCCTTGGTGTTCTCTCAATGAGCTTCATGAGGTAGTCACCTGAAATGGTTTTACCTTCACAGGTGTGCCTTGTCAGGGTTCATTAGTGGAATTATTTCCCTTATTAATAAAAAAGCAAAGGGTGGCTACTTTGAGGAATCTAAAATATAAGACATGTTTTCAGTTATTTCACACTTTTTTGTTAAGTAAATAATTCCATATGTGTTCATTCATAGTTTTGATGCCTTCAGTGAGAATCTACAATGTAAATAGTCATGAAAATAAAAAGGAAACGCACTGAATGAGAAGGTGGGTCCAAACTTTTGGCCTGTACTGGCCTGGAAAGACTTTGGGGGTGATGACACCGTTGCAAATGCGATGATGATTGGCTGGCTGGGCGGATGCCCTGCTCACGCTGTCTCACTGCACGCTCCAACTACCACTAAACACAAGAGAGCAACAATAGCGACGAGCTAGGGACATTCAAAGGTAGAGTTCTCAAACTGGAAGTCCCGGCTCTACAATCAACGCTCGATTTTTCGGGTCAGCAACAGCTGACCAAGGCCGAGCTGAAAACATCAATCAGCTAATATAAACATCTTTGACGTTAAAGATGTTATATAACGTAATAAAGTTATAGAACGTAAAAAATAACGTCACAGTTACTTTGCTGAGTAACTAATTACTTTTACAATGTGGTAACTGAGTTACTAACTCAATTACTTTTTGGGAGAAGTAATTTGTAACTGTAACTAATAACGTTTTTAAAATAAGAAGACCAACACTGTTAAAATCTAACTTGTTTCCTGGTGCTGATTAAATCTGACTCAACTGAATATAAAAAGGCTCATTTTGGCCAAAACTTCACACTTCATAGAGTAATTACTGAGTTACTTCAGATCTACAAACAGTTGACAACAGTGCATGTATCACTGCTCTTGTCTTAAATTATATTTTGTAGCCCCAAAATATCACAAATGCTGAGTTTCTTCATCAAAGGTGTGTAATGTTACCTGTCAGGCTGCTCCGCTGTTAAAGTCCCGTTCAGATGAGGTCAAAGAGACGTGGTACCTTCATCAGCAGACACTGACAGATGCTGCTGCTGTCTGACTTCATCTGACTGACATCTGTCACATCGTAACACCTTTATATCCAGAAACATCATGTGATGTTAGAGCAGGACCCAGTCACACCTGTAGTGCTGCCAGTCAGCGCTCTGATTGGACAGTTTTCAGGTTAATTGTAATGAGGAGGAACAGTCTGAACTCGTAACAACATGTACAAACCTCGAGTTTCATTCCAAGGAAACTGAAGTTGGGATGTTGTCCGTCCAGCGTTGGCTCACCTCTTACTGCAGCTCTGTTGTTAGGGCTTGTTTACTCGTATGTTTTTATTACTTTAGTTATGTACAGATTTTTCCCTGGCTTAATATAAGGTGTAGTTGGTTCTGTTCCTTCGTTGGTTGCATGTTTTCATACATGAGGAGCTTTACACACAACCTGATCACAGCTGAATAGTTCATCACTGTTAGAGCCTACATTTGGGTGGTCATTTACATTTAATAAAGGTTGTAATTCTAGTTTAAGTGAATTGTAGCACACCACAGTCATCTCTAATCAAATAAAACTATATTTATAATAATGTAATTTCCCACAAAAATAGTGGCTAGCACAAATGCTGCGTCACTAACTAAATAATAGCCAGAGTGGTGAATGTTAAGCCCTGAATGTAGGCCTATGTAAGAAATGCACACAAAAACACATTCCTGACTACCTTACCAATGTACTACAGGTGTGACATGTACAAACCTTGACTTTCATTCCTGGGAAACTGACGTTGGACTGTTATCTGTCCAGTGTTGCTCCGCCTCTTCACCGCCGCTCTGTTTTTTAGGTTTTGTTTCCTCATATTTAGATATGATTTTAATAACACTCCAGCAGGGACGTGCACAGGCATTTTGGGTAGCAGGGGCTCAAAGTAAAAAAGCTTAAGGGACACGGAATGGACCAACGGAGGAAAATTGGGGAGGGTCTTGTCTTTTTATTCTTTTCTTTGTTGAGGGGAGGGTCACCCAATATTTTTTCGTCTAGGGGGACACCCAACTTTTGTTTTCATGAAACAGCAAAATTTCAAATAAGTGGGTTGTTTGGTGCACATTTTTCCATGTAGCTCTTAAGCCTGGCTCACACTACAGGAGTTTATAAATCCTAACCGATTTTGAAATCTGGTTGCAGCACACACTTGAGGAGAATCTTTGCAGATTTTCTTCCCTCAAATCTTAAACATGCTCACACTACAAGATTTGAAAATAGTGGGGCATCACACACTACCAGATATTCTTAAGATTATCTTGCCAGATTTAGCACCTCACGTGACGCGATCTCACGGGGAAGTAAACAAACATGGATGCTGTGTCACGGCAACTTGCTGTAGTAATACTTCTTTGTACCAATAAAGAACGAAAGAAAAGAAAACGAGCGTGGACGAGAAAATGGTTGGGGAGACGGGGTCACCATGGATTGTCTGTTCTTCAGCGAGAACTAGAGGTATAGGTTTTTTTAACTGTTTTGTATTAACGTAGTGCGCTAGCAAGGGCTAGCTAGCTGTTTACAGTTGTTTGGCAACATGTTAGCACTTGTTTATAGCGCTAACGTACTGTACACTGATACAGCGTAGAACTGTGCTTTAGTAAAATTTAAATCAAATAGGTGTTATCGTACTCCAACATAGAAGCAGGAAATGTAGCAACCTTATACAACAGGTCTGGCCACCAGGATTGTGTAACAGTGGTGATCAGCAAACGTTAATTTGGCAAATTCACTGAATGGTGAAATGTGCAGACATGTTGAATACCTAACATTAAATCGGTTGGATTGTTCCGTCTCTCAATTTCAATTTCTCTCAGATTGTTACTGTATCCTATTGATGTTTTTTTTTTATCAGTTGATATTATGGACTCTACATGACACTGTACATGTTTAAAGGAATCTTAAACGTTAAACAGTGAAAAGCTAACGTTAACATTAATTACAGAGCATTAACCACACTGAATGGAATTGAATAGGCTAAAAATGATTATACAAACAGATTGTTAACAATGTGAATAGGAACCAAAAGCAAACTGTCTGCTGTTTAATGATAGAAGCTCAAGACAGTTTAAATTAATTAATGATGGTTCACAGCAAGTGTAGTGCTAGTTATCCATGATATAGATGTTTTGTTTAGAGTTTTTTTATTGTTGCTAGTGTGACTCACATGTGGAACATATATATTTATACTCATTAAGGGTTAAGCTTGTTTAATGTGATTTTTATTTTATTTTTATATAGTTGGAGGACAGATCAGGCTTCAAAGAGTTGTTGCGGGTGACATCAGATGAATTTGAAATCCTGCTTGGGAGAGTAGAACCACCGATCACCAGGCAGGACACCAAGATGAGGCGGGCAATTACGGCCAGGGAGAGGCTCTCCTTGACCCTTAGATTCTTGGCAACAGGTTTGTGTTTATAACAAATGTACAGGTTGTCTCTCGTGTTTTCAGTTTACAGTAATTAGGGCCCAAGTGCTGAAAGCATCTGCGTTGAACTGCATTGTCCAGCAAAACAGCACACATGATGTCAATAAACATTGAGGATGCTAAATTGTGCTTGGATATTGGATAGCTCAAATGGTGTTGTCATGGAGTGAGATTAACTTAATGACAAAAAAAAGGGAAAACATACAAATAGCTTTGACATAGTCTACTTACATTTACCATTTTAAACCTGTGATATTTTCAACTATTGAATTTATTTATGAAATGAATTGCACTCTATTTTAATTAATTAATATTTTTGTTTCTGTTGAAGGTGAAACCTACAAATCATTGAGTTTCCAGTACCGAATTGGTGCCACTACTGTATCTGATATAGTGAAGGACACATGTGCGGCACTACATCAGGTCTTGAAAAATGATTTTCTAAAGGTTAGAATTCCCTAATATTTTTAGTATTAGTATCACAATAAAAAACATTATGACAGTATTTACGAATATGAAGACAACCAACATAATTTGCAAATACAACATAACAGAATGTATAGATGTGGTGGGCATAAGGTTTAACTTCATTGGATTTAGAAATTCAGTATAGGTGGGGATGAGATTCAATAGTTAATCTATTCTCAGACATCTCTCACCTTGTAAATACATCTATCATTCTGCTCTTATTTTTGCAGAGAACAAAATCAGAGGACGAATGGCGAGCAATTGCCAAGAGCTTTGTGGAAAAATGGCAATTTCCACATTGCCTGGGTGCCCTTGATGGCAAGCACATCTACATTCAGCCCCTAGCCCAAAGTGGGAGCACTTGGCACAATCATAAGAACAGATTTTCTGTTCTTATGATGGCAGCTGTTGATGCAAATTATAAGTTTATTTACATCAGTGTTGGCACTCAGGGCAGGGTGTCAGATGCTGGTCTCTTTGCTAATTCTGACCTGAGGAAAGCGCTGGACAAGGGCTTCCTAAATGTTCCTCCTCCAGAAGAGCTCCCTCGGTCAGATGTTTTTCTGCCCTATAGGTTTGTGGGGGATGAGGCTTACCCACTAAGAACAGATCTGATGAAGCCCTACCCTTTCAGGCACCTGGACCACAACCAAAGGGTCTACAACTACCGGCTGTCACGGGCACGCAGAGTTGTAGAAAATGCCTTTGGCATTCTCGCCAATAGGTTTAGAGTTTTCCGCTCCACAACTCTCCTTCACCCAGACAGTGTTACAAAGATCACCCTGGTTTCAGCATGCCTCCACAACTTCCTTTGTGAACGCCGTTCTGAGGCTTACATGCCACCAGTACTGGCAGACTGGGAGTATGCAGACCACAGAGTCAACGAAGGAGCATGGAGGAGAGATGGCCTGGGGGCCACGCAGAATGTGCAAGCTGGAAGGGCACGAAACCCCACCCTCACTGCTAAGCAGCAACGTGATGTCCTGAAGGATTATTTTACGTCGCCTGCTGGCCAGGTGCCATGGCAAAAAAACTACGTTTAGAAAAGTGATAAACATAAGCGTTAGCTAGGTGTAGCACAGCAATGTACATAGTTAGAAGATTACATATTTAATATTTTTGTGGTATTTGTTTGTTCTGCTGTAAAATGCTTTATTTTATTTATATATTTATGAAATTTAAAATGTTATTTAAAAACAAATTATAATTTAAACTCACAGCATGTCTATTTGCTATTATTAAAATAAAGACAGTATTCAGCATCACATTGTAGTTCTTTATTCAATTATTTTCAGCATACAAAAGTATTAAACTGCCAACTCAACATTTTAAAATATTAATTAATTCATACAACTGTCAAAAGCTTTCACTTTGAACTACACATATCTTACATTAACTTCAAATGCATATATCTTACATTAACTTCATGCACATCTTACATTAACTTCATGCACAATAACTTTACATGCACATCTCTTACAGTAACTTTAAATGCACATATTGAAGTTGTGTGCATGTGTGATGAACTTTGTGTATATCATACTGCATATTTTATCTGCAACTACTCATCCATATCTTCTAATATCCTGAAATAGTTGTGAGGCTGAGCAGGACCCTGAGGAGGCAGGAGGTAATGGTAGTGTTGATGTTGTGGCTGTGTGTATGAAGGGGTTGAGGAGAGCATTTGTGTAGGTGTGAGAGGTGAGTATGTAGCTGGTGGAATGTGTGAGGATGGTGATGGAGTGGACTGGTCAGCCTCCTGGGCCTCAAACAAAATATTCATTATTTTTTTCTTTGCCTTGGTCTGTATGCTTACGTTTTTTATTAATTTAAGTTCGACAGCAACTTGATTTACAAAGGAACTGTAAGGATCTGGAGTGGCAAGAACTGAAGTGACTTGCTGTAACAAATTAAGTTTCTGTCGCTCAACAGAATCTGCATCCCCTTTGCGACGTTTCGATCCCGATTTGTGAGTGGGAAGAGAGGTGGTGAGTTCTTCAGCCCTTTGTTGGGTAGAGGGATGTGGTGCTGTGGTTAATGGGATAAAAATTAAAGTAAGAGATATCTCCAGAACATGTGAAAGAATAATAATATGTAAAGAATAATTAATAAACTCAATAATTTGAATAAAAACATTTTTATAAACATTGACCATTTTTGGACACACCAGTTCCAAAAATGTCACTGCTTGATCTGTTTTGTGCAAACTTGAAAATAGGACACCTGGCACCCTGAATGACAAAACAACTAAAACAACTAATCTGTCAACAGTTTTTCAGCATTTAATTAGTCTTTACATCTACAATTGTTCGTTTACCTGGTGCCTCAGATGTATTTATAATGTCCTCATCACTGGTGGGGTCATCCATGTCCTGCCCGTCAATCAAGTCTTTGACAAATTGATCAAGCTGAAAAACAATTTTATGTCAGTGCAAGGTACACACACACACAGTATTGTCCCAAATAATTATACACGATGCAAATATCTACATTACTACAATATGCCTGTCTGTAATAGTGCTCTGCTTACACTGGTCTCACTGGGGCGTTGGGCAACATGTTTTTTGAGGAACTCCAAATTCCTCAACAGCCAAGCCTGTTTATGAGTGAGCCCTTTCTCCCCACTCCCACTTGGTTTGGGTTTGAGAAGCTTGGTGTATTGTGTCCGTAATGTTGTTGCTCTTGTTTTCACCTCCTCCACTGAAAAATATACACTGACGCTGACATACACTGTTTCCTCTCTAAATTCAGCTGAACTAATATCATTAAATATTAGTAATATTATTCAAACAAACTATGTGCAATGCATCTTTTGGTTAGACCTGAATGTAGCAGATGATCACTGACCTAGATCTAATGTTTACATTTGCTAGCTAGTGCGCTAGCAACTTTGTACACTCCCCCGGTAGGTCCAGATCTGCAGCGATCTCCCCCCAGCTCTTCTCTTTCTCATCCCGATTATGATATTCTTTTGATGAGACATTAAACAGGCACTCGTGCTGTCGCCACATCTCCACCATCCTTTCTTCCAACTCAGTTGTCCACCAGGACTCGTACTGCAGCTGCTTTCGCAGACATTTTCAAAAGTTTCCGTCACTTCTGTCTCCTTGCAGACCTGTCTCTCATTGGCTATTGTGGAAGTACTGACGTAATCATAGTCGTTTCACGCCCGATTATAATCCTAGATATCAAACATGTTTGATATTATCGGGGCGGCCCCGATGTGTCTGCGAGCAGATCGGGAGGTGCAAGATTCGATCTGTGAACGCGCCTTACAGATTACCAGATAATCTGACCTGTGACCTGCCTCACATTACCAGATAATCTGACCTGTGAACGCCTCACATTACCAGATAATCTGACCTGTGAACGCCTCACATTACCAGATTACCAGATAATCTGACCTGTGAACGCCTCACATTACCAGATAATCTTACCAGATAATCTGACCTGTGAACGCCTCACATTACCAGATAATCTGACCTGTGAACGCCTCACATTACCAGATAATCTGACCTGTGAACGCCTCACATTACCAGATAATCTGACCTGTGAACGCCTCACATTACCAGATAATCTGACCTGTGAACGCCTCACGTTACCAGATAATCTGATCTGTGAACGCCTCACGTTACCAGATAATCTGACCTGTGAACGCCTCACGTTACCAGATAATCTGACCTGTGAACGCCTCACATTACCAGATAATCTGACCTGTGAACGCCTCACATTACCAGATAATCTGACCTGTGAACGCCTCACGTTACCAGATAATCTGACCTGTGAACGCCTCACGTTACCAGATAATCTGACCTGTGAACGCCTCACATTACCAGATAATCTGACCTGTGAACGCCTCACATTACCAGATAATCTGACCTGTGAACGCCTCACATTACCAGATAATCTGACCTGTGAACGCCTCACATTACCAGATAATCTGACCTGTGAACGCCTCACATTACCAGATAATCTGACCTGTGAACGCCTCACATTACCAGATAATCTGCGCTGAACATCGGGACCGATCGAGATCCTCGTCAAGATTTTTTCTCAGATTCTCGGGAGGGGTAAATCGGGCATAAATCGGCCTAAAACTCCTGTAGTCTGAGCCAGGCATTAGTCTCTAGCCTCGTGAGTGTCCTGATCTGGCGAGCTCCAGTTCTCCTCCCAGATCAGTCTGGCATCTTGAGGCAGAGAAAATTTGGAGCCGTTCGCCAAACGACCGACCAATCAGCGTTGGTTTTGAGGTGGTGATAGACAGATGGTTTATCCAATCAGCTAACCAGGATTTTCAGACAGCGGTAGTCCTAATTCTGTTAGCCGCTCGCTAATGCTTTTTTCACTTGGATCCTTCTTTTGGAATATGGACCAGGAACCTGAAATGGGGTCTTTTATTCTTTTATTCCTAAATTCTGGTTACACAAACGGCAAATCTCCTTTACCGACATGCTGCTAGCTTGCTGAGCTAACGAGCTATGCTTTGCCTGCAGCAGCAGCAGGGGTAGCCTGGCTTGTGGTTGTTTTTTCATACGCTTCGTTGATCTGATTGGTTGATTTGCCCGTCTATCACCAACTATAGGTGATAGACAGATGGTTTATCCAATCAGCTAACCAGTATTTTCGTCCCTTCCCAAAAGTTCTCCAACGGTAAGTTCCCAGATGGATATGCCGAGCTAATGAGAAGCGATCCATCTGGTGGAGTCAGGTTACTAAGTCTCGGCCCTCCTTCACTACCAGATGGGTCTGACTCATGAGTTTGCTGGGGGGCAGCAAACTCTGGTGGTTTCCACAACAACGTTAGTGAGTAAATCTACTGAAATGGCCACCACACCATAACAGAGGAGTGTGATGGGGGGGGACGTCAGAGCAGGGGGAATGAAAGGGGGGAACACCAGAGAAGGGGGAATGAGAGGGGGAAATGCCAGAGCAGGGGGAATGAGAGGGGGGAAACACCAGAGCAGGGGGAATGAGAGGGGGGAACACCAGAGCAGGGGGAATGAGAGGGTGAAACACCAGAGCAGGGGGAATGAGAAGGGGTAACGCCAGAGCAGGGGATATATAAGTTGGTGAAAGTGACTTAAAATAAGAAGCATGAAGCACAGTTTGAGACTTTTAATCAACATTTAAATTCACAGTTGTGATTATTCACGTAACTTTTTTTAAGTCTGCAAAAAAACCCTAAAACAAAAGTTTAAAATGTTAACTGTCCTGACGATATATGTTTGTATCGTTATCGGATAAAAATTAACTTTTAAATCTTCCACTTGTCCTCCGATCTTAATCGTTTTCAGCATTTTTTCCGTCCGAGACACATTTACATTTTCTATATTTGTTGACTTTTCGTCGGTCTTAAAACATGAAAAAGTTGGTAAAAGTTCCTTACAATGAGAAAAATAAAGCACATTTCTTGATATTTTAATCAACATTTTAAATTCAATTATGATTCTTCACATTTGAGTCTGCAGAAAACCTAAAAAAACTGTGCAACTGTTGCATCAACGAGCCTCTCTGAACCGAAGGAATCGGACAGT